>NC_133655.1:116219453-116519565 GCF_009905375.1 Apium graveolens
AAATATCCCGAAGTTTACAAAAGCGTAATTTTTTTTTTTGAAATTTTAAAACACTTTTTAAGGTGCTCTTCGTACTTGCTTTTTAATAAATAACGAAACGACGCGCGGTGAAACGATTCCCAAAAATTCCCAAAATAATTTTAAAATTCTCAGAATATTATAAACTTCATAAATATGAGCTTCGTAATTTTTGAAGATTTCCATAATTAAATACAGATTGTATAATCAAACACACTCAGAAAATCATTTGAAAATAAATAATTAATAAAATATTGATTTCTCAATTTTATAAAGTCCCAAAAATACTTATTGGAATTATAAAATTAGAAAACCAATTTTAAAGACAATCCAAATAGTTTTGAAATTAAAATTACAATTAAATCACTTTTTATAAGAAAAATAAAATCATACATTTCACTAATAAATCACACAATTCAACAATTCATAATTAATTAAATAACAATCAGTAACCGCTACCAAAATCAATACACACATTGTATTTATTTACTTAAACCTTTATTATATTTCCAAATAAAATAAAAATACACGAGTCGTTATATCCTTTCCCCCTTAAAAAGATTTTGTCCCCAGAATCTGACTTAATTAAACAAATCAGGATATTTATCAAGCATGTCTGACTCTAATTCCTAAGTAGACTCTTCTACTCGAGGATTTCTCCATAAAATTTTTACTATAGGAATCGATTTATTCCTAAGGACTCGTTCCTTACATTCTAGGATTTGGACCGGTTGTTCCATATAGGACAAATCTGGTTGAAGCTCAATCGGTTCGTATTCTATGACTTGATTCGAATTAGGGACATAGGGCTTCAACATAGACACGTAGAACACATTATGAATGTGCTGCCATTGCGGTGGTAACGCTATCTCATAAGCGACCTTTCCCACTTTCTTCAAAACCTCAAAGGGTCCTATAAATCTAGGGCTAAGTTTACCTTTCTGACCAAATCGTACTAACCTTTTCCAAGGTGATACTTTTAATAACACCAGGGCTCCTATCTCGAAGTCCATATCTTTCCTATGCAAATCTGCATATTTTCTTTTTCTATCTTGGGCTACTTCCAACCTTTTCTGAATCAACACTATGGCATCTCTGGTTTGCAGAACCAATTCAGGACCTAACACTTTCTTTTCTCCTACCTCATCCCAATACAACGGTGATCTACACTTTCGTCCATACAAAGCTTCGTAAGGTGGCATCCCAATACTGGCATGGTAGCTGTTATTATACGAGAACTCAATCAAATGTAGGTGTTCATCCCAATTACCCTTAAAATCCAGAACACATACTCTTAACATATCCTCTATGGTCTGAATCGTCCTTTCACTTTGGCCATCCGTCTGAGAATGATAAGCGGTGCTCATATTCAATTTCGTTCCTAGGCACTCTTGGAATTTAGTCCAGAACCTTGAATTAAATCTCGGGTCTCGATCCGATACTATTAAAACAGGCACTCCATGTTTGGTGATTATCTCATCCAAGTATAACTTAACTAACCTTTCCAATGAATACCTTTCATTGATCAGAAGAAAATGCATTGACTTAGTCAACCTGTCAATAATTACCCAAATAGCATCATGATTCGCTCTCGTCTTTGGCAATCCCACTACAAAATCCATAGCAATTTCTTCCCATTTCCACTGGGGAATCTCCAAAGGTTGTAACAATCCACTCGGTCGTTGATGCTCTGCTTTCACCATTTGACACACATGACACTTACTTACCCAATTGGCAATATCCTTCTTCATTCCTGGCCACCAAAAATTTCTCTTCAAATCCTGGTACATCTTGGTACTACCAGGGTGGATTGAAAACCTAGAGTTATGCGCTTCCTACAATACTTTGTTCTTCAACTCCGTTACATTAGGAATCCAAACTCTGGATGAAAATCTATACAAACCTTGACTATCTTTTTGAGTACACAACTCTTCTCCCGTCAAAGTATCTGATTCCTGTTCCATAACTCCTTCTTGACACCTTTTGATCTTTTCCATCAATGCCGGCTGGAAAGTAACTTCATATAGTTCCTCCTGACTTTCGTTAGGTACTCGAACTTCAATTTCCATTCTTTCCAAGTCTTGTGCTAATTCTTCTGCAATCTTAACCAGATTCAACCTTTCTTTTCTACTCAGGGCATCAGCCACCAAATTGGCCTTTCTGGGGTGATAATTAATCGAACAATCATAATCCTTAATCAGCTCCAACCACCTTCTCTGTCTCATGTTCAATTCTTTCTGTGTGAATATGTACTTCAGGGTCTTATGGTCTGTATAAATATCACATTTCTCTCCATACAAGTAGTGACGCCATAACTTTAGAGCAAACACTATTTCCGCCAACTTAAGGTCATGAACTGGATATTTCTGCTCGTGAGGCTTTAATTGTCTGGAGGCATAAGCAATCACTTTGTCATACTACATTAACACACAACCCAATCCTTTCAAAGAAACATCACTATAGATTACAAAGTTTCCCGTCTCATCTGGCAATGCTAACACTGGAGCCGTCACTAATCTCCGTTTTAATTCCTGGAAACTTTTTTCACATTTTTCTGTCCAAACGAACTTCTCATTCTTCCTGGTCAACTTGGTTAATGGGGATGCAATCTTTGAGAAGTCTTTTACGAACCGTCGATAATATCCTGCTAATCCAAGGAAACTCCTTATTTCCGTTGGTGACTTCGGTTGCTCCCACTTTGATACGGCTTCGATCTTTACTGGGTCTACTTTGATACCTTCCTTACTTATTACATGACCAAGAAACTGTACTTCCGTCAACAAAAACTCACACTTAGAAAACTTTGCATATAATTGCTTTTCTCTTAACTTCTGTAGGGCAATCTGTAGATGCACTGCGTGATCTTCTGGGTTCTTTGAATATATAAGGATGTCATCTATAAATACAATAACAAACTTATCCAGATAATCCTTGTATACCCTATTCATCAAATCCATGAAAGTCGTTGGCGCATTCGTCAATCCAAATGAAATCACTAGAAACTCGTAGTGGCCATACCCTGTTCTAAATGCAGTCTTGGGGATATCTTCAGGCTTTATCTTCAGTTGGTGGTAGCCAGATCTTAATTCAATCTTTGAGAAATAACATGCTCCCTTAAGCTGATCAAACAAATCATCGATTCGTGGCAAGGGATACTTATTCTTTATTGGCAACTTGTTCAGCTCTCTGTAATCAATACACAATCTCATGCTTCCATCCTTTTTCTTTACAAATAGCACTGGAGCACCCCACGGGGAGACACTGGGTCGAATAACTCCCTTATCCAATAATTCCTGAAGTTGCTTAGCCAATTCTTTCATTTCCATCGGGGTCATCCTGTATGGAGCCTTAGAAACTGGTTCAGCTCCAGGATTCAAATCAATGGAAAACTCTATCTCTCGATCAAGTGGCAATCCTGGTAATTCTTCTGGGAAAATGTCAGGGAATTCTCTTACTATAGGGATCTCATCCAAAATAGGGGTCTCTTTCTTCGTATCCACCACATGAGCCAAGTACGCCTCACATCCTTGCCGCAGCAATCTTCTTACTTGCATCACTGAAAGGAACTTCCTATCTTGTCTCTGTCCTTGGTAGCTGATCCTTTTATTACCTGGGGTGTACATAACAACTCTCTTTTTCTTATAATCAATATTTGCCCTATATTGAGACAACCAATCCATACCTAAAATAACATGAAAGTCTCTCAACTCGAAATGTATTAAGTCAACAGGGAACATATACCCTGAAATCTTGAGGGAACATATAGGACAAAATTGTTTTACAGGTACTTTATCTTTATTAGCCACTTCTATGGTCAGAGGTTCGCTTCTGTCTTCTAACATCAATTGCATTTTATCCACACAATTCACAGTTATAAAAGATTTGGACACTCCTGAATCAAACAAAACGTTAATAGATACGGAATTAAGAGTAAGCATACCTGCAACCACATCGGAGTCATGAACTGGAGACTTCTGGGTCATCTTAAAAGTCCTAGCTCTCGCAGTACTGGTTGCTGGTCCTTGGGACACACTCTTTCCCGCATTACCTTGGGTCACTGACTTGCAATTCATAGCTATGTGTCCCACTTTGCCGCAACTAAAACAAGTAACTCCTTGAATCTCAGACTTATATTATATGGAATAGTGACCTTTCTGTCCACACTTAAAACAATTAACATTCTCTCGGCACTGTCCACTGTGCTTTTTCCCACATGCCTTACAATCAACCACTAGCTTACTCATCCTCGTCGGGGCAGAGTTAACTGAAGTAGTACCAGGTTTAGCCTGGGGAAAATCCTGCCTCTTGAATCTCTTATTCTTATTCCTTCTAAACCAATGCTGGAATTTCCGACTCGCTATTCCTGATTCTAATCTAGCGGGTCCACTTTCAGATTTCCTTTCCTTCTCACCCTGCTCCTTTGCAGCTAATTTCTGATCACTCTCTATCACTAGGGCAGCCTGAACTACCGAAGTATATGTCTTTGAGTTGTAAGGCTATAACTCCACTCCTTATTTCTGGCTTCAACCTTTGCTAAAACCGCTTTGCTCGTTGAGCTTCTGAACTCACATATTCTGGTGCTATACGGGCCAACTCCGCAAACTTCACTTCATATTCCGTGACACTCTTATCTCCTTATTTTAGTTCCAAAAATTCCACTTCCATTTGACTATGGAGATAATCTGGAAAGTATTTCTCCAAAAATAACTCTGTAAATTTGGCCCATGGAACTGGGGCTTCTCCTTCTTGGGCTCGCGTAGATTCTCACCAATAATTCGAATCATTCCTTAGAAAATAACTAGCATAATCAGTGTTTAAGTTCTCACTCACCTTGGTGAGCGCAAACGCCTTTTCCATCTCCTTTAACCATATCCTGGCAGCAACAGGATCTACTTCTCCTTTCAACTCTAGGGGCTTCACTGCTTGAAAATACTTAAAACTAACACCCTGGTTTGCCCCTCTTACCTCATGCTGCTGCTAGATTTGTAGTTGCTGCTGTTGGATTTGCTATTATTGTTGTTGTATGAGCTGTTGTTGTTGTTGTTATTGTTGTTGCAATTGTTGTTGTTGTTGCTGGAATTATTGTTGTTGTTGGGCCAGCTGTACAGACTGCTGACACAACAAGTTCATCATATCACTCACGGAAGGATCCCCAGCAGATCCGTTATTGGGCTGAGAATTTCTCTTTGGTGGCATCTCCTGAAACATAACAGTCATATATAAGAAAATGGATTTCTCCAGCAGTCGATATTTATGCATCAGGAGAGCGTTGCCACTAAGACAATATTCTCATCCCCATTTTAATTGGATCCATCCTGAGTGAATGATTATAATCTAAAAATGCCAGCAACAGAAAAAACAATAATAATAACAACAATAATAGCAACGCACAATATATAAAAACTGAACAATAAGATAAAGCAGCTGAAATACAATAACCAACAGAATCCAACTAGTACAACTGAAAATCCAACTGAAAAGAACCATCCGAATACACACCAAAATTGGTTGTCATAACAGCCTCGCCTACTACAAACTATCACAACATAATGTACATATACAAAGTAAACAACTACTGAACTCCTAGAGGTCAACTCTGAGCTCTGCATCCCTCTGCTACAACTCTGTCTAGCCACTACCACTGCCACCAATGGAACCTAGCTCAAACACTAGCCAGTTCACTAGGTCTTGATACTGCACAGCTCTGAACTCTGAACTAATGAAATGGTCAACAGATCTAGCCCTCTCTACAGCCATCTGGGTCAATGCTCTCACACGGGCTCGCACCTCAGGGGAAAGGGCAGAAATACCCTGGAATGGTGCAATAGGTACCTGATCAATCTGAGCAGCAAACTCCGGACTCTGATCTCTGATAAAGGAAGTATTCACCGCCCTATGAACATGGTAAGAGATCGGTGAAGAAGTACCACTAGGGGCCACAGGAGGTACTGGAGGTCTCATCATGGAAGAACTGGGACCGCAGGCAGGAGGGAAATCCCTGACAGCAGACACAAACCTGCATACCCAACAGGGACGAGGACCAGATCCAGGGATGTCTCTAGGCACAAAGGAAGGGACTGGTGGAGGAGGCATAGGGGTCTCCTCAGTAACAACATCCGGGGGTCTCTCATAATATGAGCTATCTGAATCAGAAGGATTCTCCCAAGATGGAGAACTCGAAATCGCAATAGGCCACAGCCAACATAATAAATATACAGGCAAGACACCACCAGGTCAAGGCAATTCTATCAAAACATTTAATAGATGCCAAGGTAACGCCGTCGAAACCCTCGACTGACTCTAAAGGTTTGCTCCTATATATGAGTTGCTGACTCACACTTAAAAACTCACGTTATCACCTACTCGATACAATCCCTAACCTGAATCAGGGACTTGAACCTGTAGCTCTGATACCAATTATGACGGTCTCAACCCTGGGGTCAGGAGTTGACGTCACTCAACACAACAACCAAAATATAAATAACGAGATTATTATTAAAATATACTAACTTGACCCAAAACCAAGATCCGATCCAGGTTCAAGTATAATTCAAGTTCTCACTATTACAACCTCTTTATTCAACATCTAACATACACTAGCTTTATTCAGCAACTCATCAGACCTCATGGCCTGATACAAACTACCTCAGAGGAGCCGGGTCCAGTAGGGGCGGGAACATGGGTCGGTCTGACTGATCTTCTAGGCATCTGCGAGATATACATAACAGTTTGCAAGGGTGAGCATAATCGCTCAGCAGTACTAAAATATGAATAACGAATTAAAACAGTAATGTAACAGTATTAGGAACAGAGCTGTAATCATGATATCAACATTATGTAACGAAAATCAGAGATAACTGGATATCACTATCTAGCATGCTTCTTTAAAACAACATAGCAGTGTGTTGTAAAAATACCAGAGTTCAATTTTAGCATGCTAATCACATTTATAAAATCGTTGTATCAACTATTCATGCCCTTACGGGAATCACAAAACCAAATCAGATACGTAGCGGATATGTGAAGACAGCTGATCAGGCTATCAACACCAGACGACTCCAACTGCCATCTCATTCACCTGTTCCGGAACTCGGAGACTAGCTAGGTCTTTAACCTGTTGGACTAATCGGTTATACAGTGTGCGCAACCGAATTAGGCTCTTACGCCTCCTCAATAGTCCCACTCTGGCCCCAACGTATCCCATATCTGATCGTTTTATCCAGTTTTCAAAAATCACTTTTACCTATCTCTTTTTCAAAATCAATTTTGTCACAGGACACTATTGCAATCCTCTTTTCATTTAAATCACGTTTATAGATAGGTGTTTTCAGAAGTTACTTTTCCCCAACATATAATTTTAAACATCGCTTTCAAATACAGGGGATATGTAACTTAAAACGTTTCTGTTCCATTACGAAAGTAAAATATTTAGCTATTCATATGCACTGAACCATAAAAGAATGGTCAGGGGTACTTTCCTTGCAATGCCTTACAAAACCCTAAGTAGCTTTCACGCTGACTTTAATCCTGGGAAAACTCGATCGGAATCTACAAATACAGAATACGCTAATCAGTTACACCGACATTCTTGATATTCTCAAATTCTAACAACTCAATCTGATAACCCGACTCGTATTATGATTATACACATAATCACGTAATCACATATTCCAAACATAAATAGGGGTAACACGTAGAATATAATTATGTACATTTACTGTTACGACCAACATTTTCGTGTAATATTATTTATGAATTTAGTATAATTTTAAAGCCGAATGCAAATATATTCAATTATTGTACATTTGTGTGAATGAAAATTTCTGTATTTTAAATTTTGCTTTATGTAGTATATGATTTTTCAAAGCAAAAGTTTATTTATTTCTTTCATTTTTGATTTATAAGGAATATTCTAAACCTTGGAGAAATTTTCTTTTAAAAGTTATTTTGTTCACAAATTTCGAAAGTAATTTTATAAAATTTCTGAAAATCCAAGTTATTTTATGGTATAAATTTTATAATTTTTGAACTTGTATTTTATTTTATAAAAATAAATCTTTACAAATTTTAGTTGTGATAATTAGCAAATTACAAGAAAGCCCTTGCATGCAAACCACCCTTCTATTCTCTTCAAGGACAAAGAAGACATTTTCCAACCCACTAACTAATAATTTATTAGCCAAATTACCTCCTTGACCTTGCATGCAAGATAGCCTAACTCTAGCTAGAAGGTTACTCTTGTCATTTCCCAAACCCACTCACATTATAGTCAAATCAAGACATAAAAACAAATCAAAGAGTGATCACCAATCCACTTTCACCCCACCACTTCACTCTCCTCTTCTTCTCCTCCCTCCCTCTTGGCTTTCTCTCCCTCCCTCTCGGCCCTTCTAAAACCGAGGCCCCCATTCCCTTCTTTCTTCATTTCTTCACTCAAATAATCATCCTAAAATCAATTAATCTTACTCACTACATGTTGTTCATGTATATCTCAAGAGTTTAGAGTAGAAAACTTATGTATTGACTTTGCATGGTGGTGTTTTTGTTAAACTCAAAGTGAATATCCTTGATTCTTGTGAATTCAAGGCTTTCACCATGAGTTATAGTATCATAGGGCTGAGAATGGATAGACATGAGTGTGTTGCACTTATGTAAATGTTGTTTTCACCCTAATCCATTCGGCCATGACTTGATAGGAGCCGAATGGATGGTGTTTTGGTTGCTTTGTTTCATTTTGTGTGTTTTTGTGATAATAACATGAAAATCTTAGTGAAATCTTGGTAAAAACCTTTGCATGCTAGGTGGTCATTTAGATATAAGCCATGAAAGGCTTGCATGTTGAATTAAAATGAAAATTTATTTGGAAAGCATGTTGTTTTGGTTTGTAAGACTCGAAGTCATGCATGCATGTAGATTACTCTTGAATTTTTGGAAGTTCTTGATCATTCAGATTGATATTTTGTTAGTAAACCTTAATTTTAGTTAAGTTAAGATATTTTTAAGAATTATGCTTCTTAAAATGTGATGTTATTTCGTTTATATTTATCATGAAGGTTAAAGTTGTTGTCCTTGAAAACTTGATGACTTGTAATTTATGTAATGTGATTTCCTTTGTTATGCTATGTTGCACCCTAGGTAAGGATGATCTCCATTAAGCCTATTTTGAGTGTAAGGGAGTTAGTTCAGTAGATCACTATAGGTAAGTTATGGTTTGGGTATTTTGGTTGTTGGTGGTTGGGTTTGAACCTTGGAGAAAGGAAAGTCTTAGTTTCTGCAGAAAATCAGTTTGGTACCCTGAGGTTTAAAGTGAGTTTTGACCATGTCATTGTTGTGCACTTTGAGGCCCAAGCCACAAGAAGCTAGCACTAGGAGTATATAAAAGGGTTTAGGTGTTTGTTGGAGGTTTATAAGTCGTTTGGTTAGGTGCACGAGTGGAATCACAAAATCTGTCCAGCAGGGGACAGTTTTGTTGCAACTTAGAAATAGGAAGTTTTGACCATGTCATGGGTAGGCCCTCATTAGGCCCTGTTGGAACTTAGTTAGAGGGAGTGTCAGAGGAGTTTTTCCAACCATAGTTCATAGGATTTGAGTTAGAACCATGTGTCACAAGTTAATTCAGGTCAGGGCGTTTTCTATCCAGAAAAACAGGGGAACCATGGACTTTAAGCTTAGGCCCAAGGAGGCCCAAGCTAGGCCCTTGAGCCACATCAAGTTTGGGAGATGCCTTATGGTCAGAAGAGTCTAGTGTAGAAGTTTTGGAGGTAAACTTGTATTTAAGAGTGTCTAATGCACTCAAGAAACCATAGATGTCATTCTGAAATTTACTCCAGTGAGCACTTTCACTTACCACATAGTTTTAGAGCACTTATGAATGAGACCTAGGTTGACCACTATGGTTGAAAGATAGTATAAAGCCATTAGAGTTAAAGGCCTAAGTGAGGGTCAATAGGTTTTTGATAGTTTAGTAAAGGCATATCGAGTTAGGAAGCCAAAATTTGGAGACTTTGTCTAGTTTAGCGATCAAGTGACTTAAGTTCGGGATTGAGATCATCCAAGCCTAGTGTTGCATTATGGTGTGTGTGATATTATTTGATATTAAAATATGATATGTGAGTATATGTGGCTATGTGGACTATGGTATTTATAAGGTGAATATAAATTGCGTGCATATAGGCCTAAGTGCCATTTGTGTTGTAAATAGGTTGAGTTGGTGAGAATATATTATAATGAGGTTATTATTATTTATGTAGGATCTCGAGACGAGGGTAAAATTGCCATAAAGGTCGAGTAAAGCTTCCAGTTGCTCCTACCAGCCAGACCAGACCAGCCTTTCTCAAGGCAAGTGATTCAACCTGTTTTTCGTTTACACTGCAAATGTGTGTTAATTAGTTCATATATTGATGCGAGTATCCTGAGTAATCTTGATATACTTGAACCAAGCGATTCTTAAATCTATCTTTGTATTATATAGAAATGCCATGAACCCTCACGTACATATTGATATTGTAAAAGTCGTATCACGCTAGTATATCAAAGTAATTGGAATGTCATGATAAGATAAAGATTTGATATAATACTTGATTGATCCTCTTGATTAACATGATATTGATTCCTAAAATATTGACATCTCACCCTGATGCTTGAACTCCAATAGAAACTTTACCTTGATACCTAAAAGCCAGATATTCTTCAAAGTTGTTCTTGATTGATTGATAACCCTTTTTCTTACCCTGAAGATTGACAATCCTGATATACCTTGAGCTAAAAATCATTTCTTCATAACTTAACACCCCTAGTATTCATGAAGCTTATCTTCTTGATGTTCTAGTACTTGTACCTTGTCGAAAACCATTACTTTAAGCCTAGTTTGGCATTACTTTTTCATAATATCCAAGAGCCTTGCTAAATCTCCTTGTCAAAGTTCTTGAATATGGAAACCTTTCAATTACCCTAATATAGTGAAGTCTAGTGGATCATGGCCTTGAAATTTGGTGATATATTCCCAGTGTTTCAAAGTTGATATATAATCCCTTGATAAAAAGGCTTACTATTTAAGAGATTTTATTATAAATCGGCATCAGTTTTTGAAATGATTAAAATGTGGATTTTCAGTCCCAAAGGGGGATAAATGTTTTCTTTGAATAGTGGATCTGGACTGAGACGCGAGTCCCTTCCACACTTCTATTGTAGGCTTAAAAGTTGCCTAGGGATCCCATTAATGTTTTAGAACCCAGCGAGGTTCGGGATTACTTCGCGGCTGATCACCGGCTGTAATCCGTAGCGTCATAAAATGATTTTGACTAAGTTATGATTTTGAAAATGTTTTGATTCAAGCAAATGATGCCATCACCCAAAATTTCATCTCTTGTTACTATTAGTTATATCTTCTTATTGTCATTCCTTAATTTATATCTCGATTTATGTATCGTATCGTACTGTTTATCACTTGTTGAGCATTTGGCTCCCTCCTTGCTTTACCCTGATATTACAGCTAGCAGCTATGGTTAGATTCAAGCAGACAACACGTAAGACTTGTGACGCCGATGCGTATGTCCGAGCTCAGGTAGAATAAGAGAGAGTTTTGTGTGAGGACGCGATGCTAAAACTTGTTGTAATAGTTAGTAGTGTTGGCTGTTCCAAACCCTAAACTATAAGATCTTGGATTCAGATATGATTACTCTCTTTTAAATATTGTAATAGGTATTTATTATGTTTACTTAAGTTGGGGGTGTGACATTTACAATATATATTTAGAAAATTTTGGCAGCATCTTATTTGTTTATAAGACTACCCGTCAATTACGATCGACGTCAAAAATCGCAACAATCCACAATATTATTCCACCATTTATACAACGTACATCCCAACACCAATCAAAATTAATTATTTAAGTCAGCCACGTAAATTAATTATCAAAAAAGCAGTTATGCTGTAAATTGTGTAAGGCAGCCACGTATCAATTAACAATGATACGTGTTAATTTCTATTTATAAGAAGTTAACACGTGTCCTTTAATACTGGGAAACAAAAATATTAACCCCGAAATCTGAAATAAACGAACTAAGGTGTACGAAAGATGATTTCAGAAAATTCTGAAAGTAATGCCAAAATTTCCTAAATATCCCGAAGTTTACAAAAGCGTAATTTTTTTAAAAAAATTTTAAAACACTTTTTAAGGTGCTCTTCGTACCCGCTTTTTAATAAATAACGAAACGATGCGCGGTGAAACGATTCCCAAAAATTCCCAAAATAATTTTAAAATCCTCAGAATATTATAAACTTCGTAAAATATGAGCTTCGTAATTTTTGAAGATTTTCATAATTAAATACAGATTTTACAATAAAACACACTCAGAAAATCATTTGAAAATAAATAATTAATAAAATATTGATTTCTCAATTTTATAAAGTCCCAAAAATACTTATTGGAATTATAAAATTAGAAAACCAATTTTAAAGACAATCCAAATATTTTTGAAATTAAAACTACAATTAAATCACTTTTTATAAGCAAAAAAAATCATATATTTCACTAATAAATCACACAATTCAACAATTCACAATTAATTAAATAACAATCAGTAACCGCTGCCAAAATCAATACACACATTTTATTTATTTACTTAAACCTTTATTACATTTCCAAATAAAATAAAAATACACGAGTCGTTATAATAAAAGCCTGAATTACATCTTTACGCAAAAGTAACTGAACATGAGACAATGCCGATGGCTGGAATTGATTAAGTATTATGATGTTATGATAAGTTATCATCCAGGGAAAGCGAATGTTGTGGCAGATGCGCTAAGAAGGAAAGAGATATTGAATCTGTTAACTTCATATGAAGAATTAGCCAAGGAATTTGACAAGTTAGAAATTAAAATTCGTGTACCCAATGAATCTACTGAGGCTATCTACGCTATGACTTTTCAATCAGAATTACTAGAGAAGATTCGCCGCTGTCAAGAAGAAGTGATGAGTCAAGATGACGACTTAACGGGAGAAGAAATCAAAACTCAGAAGGATAATGAAGGAATCCTACATTTTGCATCAAGAATCTGGATCCCCAACGTGGCAGAACTGAAAGAAGAAATATTACGAGATGCGCACAGTTCAAAATATTCCATTCATCCAGGAAGTACAAAAATTATCGTGATCTGTAGGAAAACTTTTGGTGGCCGAATATGAAGAAGGAGATAGCGGAATGGGTAAGTAAATGCTACACATGCCAGCGAGTTAAAGTGGAATATCAACGTCCAAGCGGATTACTGCAACCATTAGATATTCCAGAATGGAAATGGGAACATTTAGCGATGGATTTTGTGGTAGGACTACCAAGGACTAAAGCAAATCATGATGCGATATGTGTAATCATTGACAGACTAACGAAGTCGGCACATTTTCTACCAATTAATGAAAGATTTTCGCTCGACAAGCTAGTGCGCTTGCATCTCAAGGAAATTATGATGCGACATGGGGTTCCAATATCTATCGTGTCTGATCGAGATCCCCGTTTCAATTCAAGATTTTAGAGACAATTTCAAGAATGCCTTGGAACTAAATTAAACATGAGTACCGATTATCATCCGCAAACCGATGGGCAAAGTGAAAGAACTATCCAACAATTGAAGACATGCTACGAGTTTGTGCAATTGATTTCGAAGGCAGTTGGGATGGGCATCTACCTTTGGTAGAATTTTCTTATAACAACAGCTATCACGCAAGCATTGGAATGGAACCCTATGAAGCGCTATATGGACGAAAATGCCGATCACCGGTATATTGGGATGAAGTTGGAGAATGCAAGATTTTGGGTCCAGAATTAATCCAACAGACTAAAGAAAAGATAGAACTTATTCAAAAACGATTGGATGTAGCACAAAACAGGCAGTGCAAATATACAGATCAAGCAAGGAAAAATATGGACTACCAGGAAGGAGAGCATATGTTACTCAAAATATCGCCATGGAAAGGATTAACCAGATTTGGCAACAAGGGTAAATTGAAACCATGATACGTCGGACTGTTTGAAATTTTGGAGAAAGTGGGGAAAGTTGCGTATAAATTAGCTTTACTGCCTCATCTGCAATATATTCACAATGTGTTTCACGTGTTGATGCTTAAGCGATATAATCCTGACTCTAGGCATGTAATAGAATATGAACCGGTAGATATCCAATCTGATTTGTCTTTTGTAGAATAACCGATAAAAATTTCGATCGGCGAGAGAAAGTGTTGAGAAATAAGTTCGTGTTTTTAGTGCGAGTTTTGTGGAGAAACCCTATGGTTGAAGAATCAACCTGGGAACTTGAGAGTGAAATGTTAGAAAAATATCCTCAGTTATTTTCGTAGCGAGATTCTGAGGACATAATCCTATTAAGGGGGAAGGATGTAACGCCTGGGAAATTACGTCTTTTTTATATCATATTTATAATAAATTATGTGTGTTAATGTGTCATTTATGTGGAATTAACTGTCAAACCCTAATTGCTATATGTTATGTGCATTCTGTGTCATCCAAACATTTTTAAGGTATTTTCCGGGTATTTTATTTCTCATTTATAGTTTTCATTTCAAACGTTTTACGACCCGAACCATGAATTTAAAGCAGATATTTCAAATAAAATAATGGGGCTTATTTTTCATCAAACGGGTTTTACCATCGCATTATTCTGAATATCTAGACATTTTATAAATTTTCTCGTTTTGCAAAAAAATGACTTTTCTGGACCCTAATGGGTGTTAAAAACCCCACAAAAATTAAATTTTTATATTTAAAAATTATAGGACTTTCATTTATACCATTTCTTTGTATTTTTGTATTATTCACAATTTTTAGGAAATTTTGACATATATATTGTATATATAAAATATTTATCAATTAAATTTTAATACTAAAAAATTATAAAATTAGGGGCCTATTAATTTTAAAAAGTGTAGAATTAGGGCCTTAATTTTATTTAGGAGTATTAATTTCTCTACTATAAAGAGCCTAATTTTTATTTAATTATTATTAGTTAAGTAAATAAAAATCAGAAAATTACAAAATTCTCTGAAAATCGGGTCGGGAAGAACAGGGTCGGGTCGAGAATTCAAGCCGTGATTTTGAGCAGATTACAACATCAAATCAAGCGATTCCAGTAACCAAATCGAAGGTTTTCATCTGTACTGAAAGGATATATTCGATATATTATTTATTTTGGTATTTGTACGATTAAACATAAAATTTAAGTACACTTAGATTCTCTCTATTAGGACATGATTTTAATTGATCCAGATCAAAGTCAAATAGTCAAACCAGCTAAATTATTTTCAAAGACTATTTATAAAAAGAGACATTCCATTATTCTAAAAACAATCAAAATTATATTTTATGGAATATATCTCTAAGGAAATTTGATCAAATAAGAAATATCAAGTTATGATATTTTTTAGATTACAGTTGCAACATCAATAAGGCAACAAGCTCGAATATGGAATATATCAGAAATATTCTTTAGAGATCTCGTGCTAAATCAAAAATGTTTTACTCTTCACTCCAAAATATATCTCTACATATAATAAAAAGAGTTTTTATCCAAAGATTATTAATATTCATGATTGGAATATTAAAATCCAGTTCTGCAACTCAGTTTTGTATACTTACAGTAATTTTCTTCTGGTTCGTAAAATCAGCATCTCTCGGAAAAAATCATTCAAAAATACTCAAACACATTTCCTATCCTCCAAATATATCTCACATATTAGGAAATATATTCTAAATATTTATACAAGTCAAACCTTTGGTCAAAAGATCCATCTCCTTTATTTTAAGACCAATGGTATTTTTACTCGGAAGAAAGACTAACAGAACACTTTTATTCTTAGATAAAATACTTCTACATTCTATAATGACTTAAAATTTGATATGGATCATTTAAATGGTATTTTCTAATTATGGTAAAAATTTCGTAGCATTCAGAGACTTTTTGTCCGGGCACAAAAATCGAGGCAGTTGGTCCCACAGTTGACCACGTTTGACCTAGTTACAATTGACTAAAGTTGACCAATCTGTTCAGGACATCATTTTATAATATTTAGATAATTATCATATTTTTTATGATATTTATTTAAGAGTTTTTGGGGTGGTCATAATTAATGGTGTTTAATCCTTAATTAAAATGATTAAAGAATGATTAAAAGAAAAGGAAAATATATATTTAATATATATATATTTCAGCTGGTATTTGAATGAATACTAGCTTGTGTTTCCTTCCCACTTGCAAAGAAACACAACCTACTTGTCATGTCATCAATCCATGTGATACATTCCATCCACCATGCATTCCTTCTCAAATCTCAACAATTCATTCAACCCAATTTCCTCTATAAATAAACCCTCACCCCAACCCATTTCAATTAAGCTAAAGAGCCAAATACTTGCTGGGAATTTTTCAAGAACTGCCTCTCTTCATCTCTTTCAAATTCTATACACACACTTCTTCTCAAAAACCTTCTCTCTCTTAAATATATACACATATACTTAAGGTTTTTGATATCCAAGCTTAGCTTCACCCAACCAAGATTGTTCCCACCAAGTGAGCTCATCCACCACCACTTTCCGGCCTCCCGAAGGGCTGCCCAAGTTCGTCCTTAGTGCCAAAATCCGGCCGAACCTCCGGCGAATTTTTCCGGCGAACTTTTTCGACCGTTTTCCAAAAGTGGTGAGTTTTTAGCTTCTTCTTTGGTTTTATTTATTTTGAGCTTTGTACTTAATTTCTCTCCTTCATCTCAAGATCTAATACAAGATCTCCTATAAAGAAGGTTTTCTAAGAAAAGAGAACGAAGATTCGAACTCAGAATTCGAATAAGTACTTGATCTTCAAACCGAAGCTCTAAATGAAGAAGATCTATAATACACAAGTACTTAAATCTCTAAATAACTCCTCACGAGAGAGAATTCATAAATCTCTAAATAACTCCTCACGAGTGAGATTTCATATTTAACATCACGAGTTGGTCAATTACTTGAACTTCATTTATCTCAACCTTGACCAACATATTTCGTGAATATAGTATCATTACGAAATGTATCGTCTTATAACCCCTTCTAGCATCTTCAGTGTTCCGGGGGATTGTAAGTCGATCAATAGTGATCTTCATAATTTTGTCAAATATAAGAGACGGATTAAATCACACGAGTTGGCCAATTACTCGCACTTCTATTATTTGGATCTTGGCCAATGCATAGTTCGTGTATATAGTCCAATTACGAAAGATATCGTATAATCCCCTTCTAGCACCTTAGTGTTCTGTGGGGTTTTTATTCGATATATATAAACTTCGTAATCATCCGTCTAAGCTACGAAGGTGGATTTAATCACACGAGTTGACCAATTACTTTGCACTTCATTTATCTCGATCTTGGTCAACACATAGTTCGTGTATATAGTATCATTACGAAAGGTATCAATTATAACCCCTTCTAGCATCTTCAGTGTTCCAGGGGATTATAAGTCGATCAATATTAAACTTCGTAATCATCCACCTAAACTTCAAAAGCACAAATTCAAAGCCAATTACTCGCACTTCTATTATTTGGATCTTAACTAAGAATTATAGAACATATAAAGTTGCTTGAAGTTAAAAGTATACTTTGACCGCATAATCGTCAAATCATAAGTTTACTAAATCTATAAGCCTAAGAGCTTAAAAGTTTAGGTACAATTCTGAGATTGTAACCAAAGTATTCTTCGATCCATAAATACATAATGGAAAGAAGAAGAATACAAATGAAGTCGTAAGCCATAGTGCTTATACATATATATACAAGACTTTGTATTACTCCCATAAACATATATTTTACGGAGTAATCATATGTATACTTGACATATAAATATATATTCCAAGTTAAGTATACATGTTGAGCTTGAAGATCAAAATAAGTCATAATCCTTATTGATTATACATATAAAGGACTTCTTATATTACTCCGATTAACACATAATCCATAAAGACGGAGTAATCAAAAGTATACTTGATATAACATTTTATATCTCAAGTCAAGTATACATATAGAGTATTAATATTCATATTTGAATATTATACCATCTTTGGGCTAGTACCGTAACATACTAGTTCAACATATATTTTCTCTATACTTTGTGTTTTGTGGATTGTCTTACTAGTTTTGCAATGAGGTGAGGTGACGTGAGGTGATCTTCGCTCTAAGACCCAAGTCTCATACGCACTAGCGGGGAGTTAGTCATATTTGCACCGTGAAGAAGAGGAAAGACCCAAGACTGGATACTAAGATCCGAGACCGGTGAAAGCTAAGGAAGCCAAGTCCACACAAGGGATCTACATCAACTTTGAAGAGATAGCGGGGAGTTATTGTCTAAGATAAGTTGTGTATGAACTACATTTATTTTGAGGTGGTGACCCTTGTGTTACGCATCAAGATAAATATTTGTAAGGGTGTAAAGGCTTCTCCGCCTACTAAAGGAGCGAGTTTATATTAAGGGAAAATTCCGAGTCCGGGAGAGGAGCTCGGGGACTGGAGTAGGGGTGAGCGGATCTATTAGAGGTTGCGCCATCGCGAACCAGGATAAAATCGCCGTGTAGTATTTTCTTTTCTTGCACTTTATTTTCCGCACATATAAACTGCATAACCACTCGGTAAAGTTTTTAAAATGCCATAATAATTTTTAAAATCGGTAATTAAGCTATTCAACCCCCCTTCTAGCTTAACATAGCCCTCATACGGAACTTAACAATTGGTATCAGAGCAGTGCTTTTTAACGTGTTTGTTAAGTGATTTGCAGATTTACAGGCACAACAAAAAAGTGGTCCAAATGGCGTATATCAATCCCGTTGGTTGTGGTAAAGGATTGTCAAGCTCACGACCTCCTCTGTTCGATGGCACCAACTTTGCAACATGGAAAACTAGATTTCGCATTTATGCAAGATCTCAAGGAGTCAAAGTTTGGATGGCTATCGAAGACGGTGTTCGCATACCTACCAAAATTATTGATGACATCCTCATCGAAAAGAAGGTTAGTGAATACAATCTCGAGGAAGAAGCCACAATGAATATAGACGCCAAGGAGGAAATGGTTCTCACAAGTGCACTTGCGGAAAAAGAATACAAAAGAGTAAATAATTGCAAGTCGGCACAAGAGATGTGGAACAAATTAGTGGTAACCTATGAAGGAACCACTGATATAAAAGATTCTCGGATGGAAACACTGATCCAAGATTATGAGAACTTTAAACTCCAAGAAGGAGAAAATATCATCGACATGGAAACAAGATTTACTCGTATAATCGATGAATTATCTCAACTTGGAAAGAATTATACTCAAAATGAAAAGAATAGAAGAGTGCTTAAATCTCTACCTCCAAGTTGGAAAGTCAAAGTTACTACTATAAAAGAGATGCACAATCTAAATGAGTATAAGATTGATAACCTCTTCGGAAATCTTCGTGCTTACGAAGAAGATAATATTCCGGAAAAGGTTGCTCCAAAAGTGGAGGACAAAAAGAAAAATATGGCACTAAAGGCCATATTAATAGATGAAGATGAAAATGACGAGGAGTTAAATGAGGAACTTCAAAATCTCAATGAGAGTGAAATTGCTCTTCTCACGAAACAACTCCGTCGTGTGCTTCAAAGCAAAGCTCAAAGATACGGAAAGGGCTTCCTAAAATCAAATAATCAACAAAGAATTTTTAACTCTAACGGAAGGCCTAATTACCCCCAAAATTATTCCTCCAACAATAAGAATAATTTTCCGTCAACGAGCTACAACAAAGGCAAAGGCAATCAAAATATGAATACCTATAGTAATGTCAATGTCTCTACTACTCATCCCGTTTACATTCCTCCAAAACCAAAAGATGCATCTCCGGAGGAAACACAAGATGTATGTTTTGAGTGTAAACAACCCGGTCACTATAAAAGAGAATGTCCTAAACTCTCAAAGGGACGAAGTCTCGTGGATGAAAATGGTTGGGATTTGAGTGAAGATGAAGAAGCTCCGGAAGCTAGTGAAGAAGTAGTGAATCTATGCTTGATGGCTCTCGGAGAAGAAACTACATCTAGGAAGTCTCCTCTACAAATGAAGAGGTAACATCTAACTGCGTCTCAATTAAGTCATTATTAGATGAATCTAATTTATCACTTATGGACATGAATAAGCATGATTTAATTGGACTTGTGGTAGAATATAAAAGTAAATACAAAGATGTTGATCAAAGGCTTCACTTAGTATGGTCCGAGAAAATGAAAATAGAAGAAATACATTATACCAATATAAAGAGTATACTCGGATGATGGACTCAAGAGTCCAAGATGAAAAAGAGATTACATCTCTAAAAGATCAAAACCATCTCATCAAGGTTGAAGTAAATAAACTTCAAGAAAATATAATCAACCTTGAAACAGAGAATATATCACTAATCCTCAAGGAGGAAGATATGGTACATGAAATGGTTCAATTGAATGAAAATATATGTGAACTTCACGTTGATCTATTGAACCTAAAGATTCAAATGGAATCAAGTGTTCAAAATAAAGAAACATCTTCTAAAGACAATCTTGATAAAGAAAATGAGCTAATAAAGATCAACGAGCTTACAATTGAAGCTCAAAAGTTGAAAGAAGAAAATTACAAGCTCATAGCTCAAGTTAAGGATCAAGAAATAATCCTTAACAACAAGATTGATGCCTTACAAAAAGATAATGAAAGTCTTGAAAATGCTCTTCAAAGATTTACAAAAGGCAATAAGATGTTGGATCAAATGGTGCATACAAAAATCTCATACAATCATGGATATAATAAGAATTCTCCTCCTAAAAATAATATTCGGAGATTTATATCACCAACTAAGACCTCACCCAAATTACCATCGTATAAATGTTCCTATTGTAACAAGATTGGACACACTGTTCAATATTGTAAATTCAAGAATGGTGAAATTAAGGGGAAGCATGTATGGATTCGCAAGGAATCATACAAGAAAGATGATAAGCATGAGCCTTACAAAAATATGGAATATAAAGATCGAAGGCAACAAAGGTCTCATCAACCTAATACGTTTCCAAGAAGAAGATACCAACATCATGTCAACCATAATGATTATGCACTTAAAAGACAACAATTTATTAGATATGCATATTATCATGATAATAACATATATAATGCTTATCATGCTCAATCTAAATTCTATGGTACATCTAGAAATTACCCAACTAGGAATTATGTACTTAGAAAGGTTCATGTTTCTAAGGAAGATAATAACATGCCTAGCTATGCTTATCAACATACAAATGCTTTTTATGATGTACTAACCCCAGGACCCTCAAGACAAAGGGGTACCTATAAATTTAATTAACTTGTTTTATAGGTTTGTCTTGCCGCGAAACAAGATTTATGGTACCTTGATAGTGGGTGTTCAAGACACATGACCGACAACAAGTCACTCTTGAACAACATTAAAAAGGTTACTGCGGGGAGCGTAACATTTGGAGATAATAGCAAAGGAAATATTGTCGGCATCGGGTATATCGAAAATGGAAAGGTTAGAATTTTTGACGTACAACTAGTCATCGGACGAAGGTACAATCTTCTCTCCATTAGTCAACTATGCGACAATAAATACAAGGTAATCTTCTACACTACTCATTGTTCAATTTTAGATAAATTCGGAAAATTGGTTCTCACTTGCCCCAGAAATAAAAATGCTTATATATGCGACATGAACAAGCAAGTGAGCGTATGCCTAATCACTATAAATGATGATCCATGGCTATGTCATCGAAGATTAGGACATGCCAACATGAAGTTAATAAAAAAATTATCAACTAAAGACCATGTACGAGGTATACCAAAGTTAAACTATCAAAAAGATCATACTTGTAAAGCTTGCGAAATAGGAAAACAAATTCGAGCCTCTCACAAAGCAAAATTTATGGTATCTACCTCAAGACCTCTCGAGTTATTACATATGGATCTTATTGGTCCGGTTCCTATACAAAGTCTCGGAGGTTGTTCATATACGTTGGTAATCGTAGATGATTATTCACGATTTACGTGGACGTAATTTCTCAAAGCCAAAAGCGATGCTTTTGAATCCTTTTCCTCCTTATGCAAAACGATTCAAAATCAACAAAATACGACCATAGTCTATATAAGAACTGATCATGGTAAAGAATTTGAGAATTCCAGTTTTACCAACTTTTGTGATGAACATGGCATCACACATAATTTTTCCGCTCCATATACCCCATAATCAAATGAAGTTGTTGAAAGGAAAAATAGAACACTCCAAGAAATGGCTAGCACAATGCTAAATGAATATCGTCGACCAAAATATTTTTGGGCCGAGGCCATGTCGACGGCTTGCCATATTCTTAATCGGGTTTTGCTACGACCTATAAAACAAAAGACTCCTTACGAGCTCTATTTTGGCAAAACTCCAAAGTTAAGCTACTTTCGAGTATTCGGAAGCAAATGCTTCATATTAAATTCAAAAGAATACCATACAAAATTTGATCCTAAGTCAGACGAAGGTATATTTCTTGGATACTCGAATAATAGTAAAGCTTACCGAGTATTTAATCTAAAGTCTCTTGTGGTGGAAGAATCAATGAATGTAGCATTTGATGAAAGTAAACCACATGCGAAATATAAAGATCTTGTTGATCAAGAAAATATCGAGAAAGATGATATTGAAATTATCATTCGACAATTTGAGAATATGGATCTCGGGAGTCCTATCAATAAGAATCCATTAGAAATAGACGAAAAAGAGGATGAACTACCCAAAGCCATTCCTACTATAAGAAGTCATCCACTTGAAAATGTTCTTGGAGACTTAAGGAAAGGAGTTCAAACGCGGTCACAAGTTCAAAACATTATGAATCATCTTAGCTTATTATCTCAAATAGAACCTAAGACCGCTAAAGAGGCTTTATTAGACAAGGATTGGATCTCTACAATGTAAGAGGAACTACTCCAATTTACTCGAAGTAAAGTTTGGGAACTTGTCCCAAAGCCTCGTGATACCTCTATAATTGGCACCAAATGGGTATTTTGAAATAAATTAGATGAAAATGGAACGGTAGTTCGAAATAAAACGAGATTAGTCGCACAAGGATATACCCCAATGGAAGGCATATACTTTGACGAAACATATGCGCCGGTAGCAAGAATAGAAGCAATAAGAATGATATTAGCCTATGCATGTCATAAAAATATCAAAGTATATCAAATAGATGTGAAATCTGCATTCTTAAACGGGATATTAGAAGAAAAAGTATATCAAAAATCTATTTTCAAAATATATATACAAATAAATATTTGTTTTAGATTAAATGTTATTTGTTAATCTAGCCCGAACAATATTCAAGGCCAAAATGTTTTATAAAAACCTAAAATCCTATCTATATATTTATATAAACCCCAGCACATAATTTTATTCAGCCTAGTTTTTATAAGCCCAGAAAATTAAAATGATTTAATTGTGGCCATTGATCATTTGCTTAGATCAATCTAAGCCGTCCATTTCGATTAATATAAAACCGAACACACTGTTTGCATAGTGCATTCGTCTTCTCCCCTAACCCTAACCCCGTCTCACTTGTTCTCCGCCTCTTTCTTCTCTCTGTAAATCCTACATCAATTTCATCATTTTCTTTCAAAAATTCGATGAATATAAACAGATACTATGCTTATTTCTTATATCTCGTTGTTTATAACATACGATTCATGATTAATCGTGTTTGGGTTGGAAAAACAAATGATTTCGATGATAAAAATCGATGATTTCTATATGAATCCATCGAGAATTATCAAATCAAACATTCAAATCATGTTTATATACATATATACTTTTGTTTTTGATTCGATTATAATTGATTTAATGAACCCTAACCAGTTTATTGAGACAATATGCAGGAGAAGAATGGAATCGAGCCTACAATCAAACAGAAATGAAGAAAAAAGAGTGCATGCGGTGTTTTGGAAGTTGACTCAGTCCGCGACTGAGTCAACCAGGTAAGACCTGTAAGCCAGGTAAGACCTGTAAGCCAGGCCAGGCTACAGGCTCAGGTATGAACAAATCGAACCCTAACAGTGTGCTACTGATTTAGTTCTTGTGAAATCGAAGAGTTGAAGCTTCTGTGATTGAAATTTATGAAGATATATGTGCTATTTGCGGAGATTATTTGAATAATTCTTTATGAAATCGACTTGGTTTATCAATTGATTATACGAGTTCATAAACTGAGATATTTATATATGGTTGTTGAGGAATTTCTTGAAATGTGTTTCAATTCTGGTATGAACAAAACGTTATTTGTGATAATATTTGATAAAATCAAGTCAATTATGTCTGATTAATCAAAACTGATGTATGTTGGAAATTTGTGAAATTTGTTCCTAAAAACTGCCTTGTTTTGATTTAAAGATAACTCCCTGTGAAATATAAGTGAAAAATCAAATTCAGACAAATGTTTAAGTATATGTGATCTTAATCTGAGATATGTGTATGAATGTAGTTAATATTTGTCACTGATTTGAGTAAAGCTCCAGTTAAGAGTCACTTGGTGGGATCAGTACTAAAAGTTGTTTATTAGTATGTCTGTGATCAAAATTGAAGTATATATCTAGTACGTGAACTTTTGACTGACTCTGGTTTTGTGTCATCTGGGATAAATCAAATTCATTATAAGTGTTTAAATATATGTGATCATAAATTAATATATATATATCTATACTATGTATAATTGTATTTTAGGTATGTCATTGTTTTTAACATAATAAAACTCCAAGTGTGATTTATTAGGTGAAATCAAGACTACAGTTGATTATGTGCTAATTGTGATAAAAATTTATACATGTGAATTGCTAGTGAATTACTGTGCAAAATGTATCTTGAGTTAACTGTTGTTCTGAGTATAACAGTCCTGAATAAACTATCTTTAGATATGAACTGATTTGATATAAACTGATTAAAGTGTGAACTTTTCTTGATAGAATCTGATTCGGTGAATAAGATGCATAAATATTGCTTTATATTGTATGATCCAAAGAAACTATGGGGTCTTATTGAAACAGATCTTTTAATTCTCTTAATCAAAATAACCCAGGCTTGATAATACTCAATAATGGGATAAAGTCATCAACTTGTTATTTATGAATGCTTACTGATCCATGGCTGAGTTAATATTTATGAGAAATTAAGTGCTTAAAGTGTATCATGTATCTGGACTCATTGTATCCTATCAGTATCTACTTGAATAAATCTACAAGGTGTCATGTGCTTATGATCTTTTGAAATCTGTGCACTTATTTGATCTGTCAGATTTATTTTGAATTCAAAATGTGATATACTTCTTGATTCATTGAACTTCTGTGTACTTCAATCTTCATCTTTATCTGTGATATATATGTACTCTTGTACACTATGATTGATTACACTGTGATGATTTACTGTGGATTAATGTATGAATTTAAAGATTTAATGCAAGAAATGAAAACACAAGCACACACTGCCCTCACAGAAAGACCTGGCAGGGGAGCCTTGAGCACCTCTGTATCTGGATCACTGCTGTGATTAATGGCCACTTAGAGATCTTAGGAAGAACACTCTAAAATGCCATGAAGAAATTATGTTTAAATCTGACTTGGTGTTTATTCTGTGTAATTGTGTGATATTAATTGCTACCTGAATTAAATGGAATTGCACATGTAATTTAAATGCATCAGCTGTGTTAAATGTGATATTACTCTCATAAATTCCATATCATTTAACATAATCTACCTATAGATATAAATGCATTATTCTGTGTTAAAAACAAAAAGGTTATTCCATTAATATCTGTGAAAAGGTGCTGCACTTTTTGCATATTCAGGACAACCATCTGAACACTCTTAAATGCACAATTTGTCATCTTACTAGAAGTTTATGCTGCACTTCACCTTTATGTCACACAGTTTCCCAAAATCTGTGTACTATGTACTTAAAACAGTATTAAAAAGTATAATCAGACACTCCTGTCACTATTTTCCTATAACTGCTATAAATATATCTTGTCCTAGAATAACTAAGTAAATACCTAGGATTTGGACTTATGTGACACAACATGCTTTGGCAAACTGCACTTAATGATAAACACTGTCCATGAGCAGTAAAAGTGACTTTGAAATGAAATTATTTTCTAAAGTAATCTTGGATTTTGTGCAATGTGCATGCATATATACTTGTTACTTGCTGCATTCACACACACTCAAACACTTAGAAAAAGGTAATCTTCTTTACTTTACAAGTCATGAATCCAAATGCAATGCCATATTACCCCAGACCTAGACCAGCCATCACCAATCCATATCTACTTCAAGATATGGAAAAGAAATAGTTTATTCACCATAAAAATTCTGCCTTCAAAACTGTAAACACTTCCCAGTCCAGAAACCCTAACCAGAGAGTCCTGTCCAAAAACCTTAGAAAAGGATTTAGAAATCACACCATTCCATTTTATCAAAGCAGAAAATTCCAGATCCCAAATGCTCAAAACCCTAGACCCTATAAGCCTTTCAAGCTAGAGTATACACCAGGAAATCAAACCTCAGAAATGAACCAAACACAAAAACAAACACAAACAGTTCCAAACCCCCTCCTCCAGACCTTGCAAACCCTTCCAACTCAAAGAAATACCTAGACCTTGTCCAAAATGTCCAGCCTGGCAGTTGTGTGAATCTGACTGGTGAAGTTGAGAAGGTAATCAGATCTGCTAAATGGGATGGGTTAGTTGTAATATCCGGGATATATCGTGTAATTATTTTTGATATTATTATGTGTGCCAAGTTTCTATTCTGTCAGTTAATTGTTAAGTGTTATTTGTACTTGAATATTCAAAAATAATATTAATTGAGTATTTTAATTTTTATATATCCAAAATAAAATATAGATAATTGTCATATCTTCCTAATTATTTTTATGTTGATTTACGGATTTATAAGAATCATATGAAATTTCTAAAATCTTTTTCCGGGTAATTAAAATCTATTTTATAAAAACGGGAACCAACCGACGTCAACCGTTGTTACGTTTTTGGAACCCGAAACTCTTCTGAGAACTCCTTCCTAACCTAATTGTAATATTCCGAGCATTTTCCATGTTTCGACTTTTTCGATCCGGCTTACGGTTTGTCCTGCGCGGGTCCCGGCGCAACATTTTCGATACAATATTCGTTTCGGTAAATCAATAAAACCCGTATTTTCGATAAACGGGAGCTTTTTATTAAACTATCCCAATTATCACTTCGTAATACGTGTAACCAGGTGCTGAGACCAAGACCGCAGTACAAATTGTACTGATTTGGATAATTATCCCAAAAACCGATACCGTTTGGATCAGTTTTTACAAATAAATGTACCGTTTTATATCCGGAATGATCCAACGGGATACTAATTTTCCATAATTATAAATAGCCTTTTACCGTATTTTATTTCGTATCAAAATCATTTGCAGACAGATAATTATATAATTTTCAGAGAAAAACCCTAATTTCTTAAAACTGTTCTAAGAATCAAACAGCAAAACGAAGGCGTTACCGATCTCTGTTTTCAAAGCTTGAGTAACCAAAACGAAGGATTTGAGGTGTTCTATCAGATTCTGAGCTTTGTTTCACTGCAGAAATCAAGGTTATTTTTCTAAAAATTTATTTATTTTCGAATTTATCTTATTAAAAATATGAATTTTTGTTCGGATGATTGTTTGTATGATTTGATGATTGCATGTTGTAGAGCTTGTTTTCCTGATGATTTTCATATGCCATACGTCTGATTTGGAGTTCAATAACATGTTCAAATTTGAGTTTAATTTTCGAATTTCAAAATTAGGGTTTATAACCGTTTGAATGTTCTTAATTGAAATTTGGGGGTTTCTTATTCTGTGATAGATTGATGTTGTGATATAGTGGGTTGTGTTCTCTGTGAAATTTGCAATCTAGTCGTATAAGTTTCATGAACCAACGAGGTCTGTAGAGAAGGGAGTTGTGTTTTGAAGTTTTCCGATGTTCGCCGGAAACTGGAAAACTTCACGGCCAAATTCCGGCCAACTCAGGGATTGTTAGGATGAATTGATTGCATGGTTGTGTTCCTGATGTTGTGTAGATGTGATCTGGAGGTGTTGGTGGGGTGGGGACGCCATGGAACGTGTTCTCCGGCGAACCCGACTGTTTTCCAGCGAAGAGCTGGAAAATTACAGTTTGGTACCCCAACTTTTGAAAACGATGAAGTTAGGTCCCTGAGGTTTCCAGACTTTGCAAATTTAGGATTCCTGTTTATAAAATGTTTAAAAATCATATTTCTTATTTATTTTTATTATAAAAATTCGTTTTTAATTTTTGAAAATTCTAAAAAATTATTATTTTAATTCCGAAAATTATTTTTTATTCACAAATAAATCTGAATTAATTAGTTAATTAATTTCAGTTAATTTTTAATTGATTAACTAGTCAATTAATTCGAAAATTAATTGATTAATTGATTTAATTAATTATTAATTGATTTTTAGTTAATTATTTAATTAGATTTAATTATTTAAAAATGATTTAAAAATTCCGAAAAATAGTTTCGAGCTTTAAAATATTATTCTAAATTATTTCCAAGGCTCGATAATTATTCTAAAATTATTTCAGAGCCAGAATTGGCCAACCGAACCCTGTTTATTATTCCGAAATTGATCCAACGACCCGTTTTAATTCCAAAAAATGTTTTAAAAATCATTTTTAATACCCGAAAGCATATTTATGACCCGAGACTTCTTTATAAATGATATGTGATTGATTACGTGATGTATTATGTGTTATACGTGACCTGTTGTTTGACTATCGGTCTATATATTCGGTGTTTACTTGGTTATTGCATAGATTTCAATCCGTTAATCGGATTTGGGTAAAACGAAGGGTAGATAGAAGTATGTGTTGAATAAAATCCTGTGAGTTGATGATTGATAGATGCTTATGATATGTGAGCAGAAGAGGCAAGGCGTAGGAAAGGGAAACAGGTAGTTGAGGAGTAAGACGATTGTGATTGAAAGCAAGTGTAGGATAGTAAGCTAATATCAGGCAAGTGTTCTGAACTCTCTCGAGATATTGTAATTCTTGATAGTCTTGTTGACATTGCAAGTGCTTTGAAGCTTTGAAGCACGGAAACCTAAATCCTGATTTCAGTTATTGTTCTTGAGCTATGAACCATATTCTTTCTAATCCATTGATTATTTTATACCCAAACAAGAACCACAAATCTACGATACTACTCCATAAATACATACAAACTAAATACCAGACACTGAACTGAATTATTATATACTCAATCCATGATATATTATGCTTTGAAAGACCAAATCCTTGAAACACTGAAACGTTGTTTCCTTTGTTATCCAATTCTTTCATTACCCAGCATTCAAGCTTTAAAAGTACCTTGTTGATCCTTACAAGGATTTAAACCCTTTCATTGTTAAACATTTATTATTGTTAATGATTTCGGTTATTGTTTATTATTGCATATTCTGTTATTATGTTAGAATTGGATTGTTTTTATAAAATTGTGGACCAGATTCATGGTCAGACCATATAATGGTCAAGTTAGGCCAATGTGTGCCTTGGATCCAGTAGTTAGAGCAATGTTGTGTGCCTTGCTCGAGGTTAGTGCGTGACTGATCAGCAGCCTAACCTTGGTTTTTAAATTAAAAGTATAATATCCAATTCTAAATCATAATCCATTGTTCACTTGATATCATAAACATATTCACCTGATGATCATTATTCTCAGTTTTGTCATTGTGACTTGCTGAGCTAGTTTGCTCATTTGTGCGATGTTGTTTATATTCTTTCCAGTTAAAAAGGAACCAGTTGGTAAAGAGGATCCCCAGTCTAGCGCGAGAGCTAGGGGTTCAGGTTGAGAAAACTGAGCTAGTAGGCTTCTTCTGGAATAATTTAAGTTTGTAAAAGTTTGTAATAATGTTTAATACTCAGTTTGAATTTGAAATAGTTGGGATATGAACGGTTTGTAATATATTAGTGTGTTTGGCTTGTGTGCATACTTTAACCTGTTGCGGTCCGTGGTGATTGGTAAGTAGGGTCATTGCATATATTATTATTATCTTTATTATTGTTATAAGCAGGTTATAATTAAGGTGTTTGTGTGGACCCCAAACTTCTGACCCGGGTTTGGAGGGCGCCACAGGTTTGGTATCAGAGCTACAGGTTATAAGTCACTGACACAAGCCTAGGTTAACGGGAATGGGTAGAGGGTTAGGATTAGAAGTAAGGTATAGGATGATAGAACGTCGAGAGGTTGAGTGTTATGGTATAACCGGTATTAGTATAGTTTGCGTCGTGGTACGAGATTCTTATATTGCGATATGATTTCAGATAACAGTGATGGCCGACTCTTTTATTCCCGTATCAGCTGATCACTCAGAGTCTTCAGTTGGAGTGCCGTTTTCGGATCCACGTCCTGTGATTCCACCAGCATTGGCTATTCTACCTCCACCGGTGTTGCAGCCCGTACCATTGCAGGCTATTCCACCTCCAGGCATGAGGCCACCTGTTAGAGGACCCCCACCTGCTGATTCAGGCTTTACTAGTCATTCAGTCACAGGAGTACCTTTCCAGTTCTCTTCCTATCCTGTTCCATATCATCAGTTTGAGGCTTGCCTTATGGAGCAGCGATTCCTACAGGGTCAGATCCAGGAATTATTGCATATCATGCGTACCAGAGAGATGGGGAGTGGTGAGAGGCGACTTAGGGAGAGGCTTCAGGCGTTTCGCAGAATAGCTGCTGTGAGGATTGCTGAGGCTACACATGAGGACATCACCCCTGATTTCCTAGTGAAGTGGGCTAAGTGGATCCTAGAGGAGCTTGAGGAGATAGGAGGTCCAGATTTGCCATGAGTTAGAGATTCTGAGATGGAGATGCTGAGCAGTGTTATTATGGTTATGTAGTATGGACAGTAGTGTGTAGTGTGTATCAGAAGACTTTTGAGTTGTATTTATAGACTAGCGATGCTGACTAGTGAGTAGGTTGTTGTACCCTTTTTGCTTTGACTTTCGAAGCGTCTTTACGCTTGTACTACCCTAAAACTTTTGATCTATATATATCAGTACCTTTTTCCTTTCCAGCACTGTCATTTATTTTATTGCACCTGTTTTACCTTACCTTATTTATTGCACCAGTTATACCCTGTGATACCATGTGCCCTGTTTTCCATAACTGTTTATATTCTGTAAAGAAGCATGCAATTTATTTAGTCACAACTGTTTTCAAAAAAGAAATATTTCTGTTTTGCAAAACTATTCTTTTATGTAAAAGATTGATTCAAAAGCTAAATAAGTTGATTGATTCTTTACAGAGAATGCCTCCCAGAAGAAATACCCGCACCAACACCCAGAATGAAGAAACCAACAACAATAATAACCAAGATGATACAACCCAGAATGTGAACCCAGGACCCATGGACCCAGCAATAGCCCAGATTCTTCAAATCTTGGCCCAACAAACAGTTCACCTGGCACAACAACAACAAAGACAGACCAATCCCCAGGTAACTTTCAAAACTTTTCAGGCAATAAACGCACCAGAATTCAAGGGTTCCTTAGAGCCAATTGAAGCAAATGTTTGGTTAAAAGAAATAGAAAAGGCATTTGCCTTAGTGAAAGTGAAAGAGGAACAGAAGGTTGAGTTTGCAAGTTACTATCTGAAGAATGAGGCCACCTATTGGTGGGAAATGGTGAAGACATTGGAAGGCACAGATGTTATTAGTTGGGAAAGGTTCAAGGAATTGTTTTTAGAAAAGTATTTTCCTCAGTTTGTTCAGGATCAAATGGAGCTGAAGTTTTTAGAGTTAAAGCAAGGGAATATGTCGGTAACAGATTATGAGGGGAAGTTTGAGGAATTGTCAAGGTATGTGTCGTCGTATGTTGATACTGATAGAAAGAAAGCTAAGAGATTCCAGCAAGGCTTGAAGCCATGGATCAGGGGGAAGGTAGCTATTTTTGAATTGGATACCTATGTCGGGGTTGTACAGAAGGCTATGATCGCAGAGACAGAGAGTGAGATGTTCCAGAAAGATAAGGAAAGCAAGAAAAAGAAAGTTGAGGGAAGTGAGGGTCAGTCACAAACAGGGAAGTTTCCAAATTTTAAGAAGGGCAAGTTTCAGCCAGGGAGAAATTTTAATTTCAGGAGACAAAATGCAGGAGACGGAGGCCAGGGCAATCGTCCAGCTAATGTGAATCAGCCGAATCAGTTGAGATTAACTTTTCCAGATTGTCAAGTTTGTGGAAAGAAGCATGGAGGAGTTTGTAACAAGTTGAATGTGGTATGTTTTAAATGCAACCAGAAAGGGCACTATTCAAGGGAGTGCCGAAATCAGCCAGCAAATAAGGATCAGCCTATCCGGAATCCAGCAGTGAAGGTTCCAGTCATTGGATTTATATGCTTTAAATGTGGGAAGCCAGGACATATGGCCAGGGATTGCAAGACACCAGCCCCAGTCAGTAATGCATTGAGAATTATGGGATCTACCCCAACAGTGAATGAGACTCCGAGGGCTAGAATTTTTGACATGTCGGTGAAGGATACGATCCAGGATACGGATGTCGTGGCAGGTACGCTTAATGTGAACTCTTTATGTGCCAAAGTGTTAATAGATTCGGGAGCAACTCGATCGTTTGTTTCACAAGATTTTGTTAGTTAATTAAATTGTCCAGTTGAGTGCTTAAATGAAATAATGACTGTGGAGTTAGCAAATCAAGAACGTGTAGCTGTGAATGAAGTTTGTGAGAATTGTGAGGTTGAGATTTTTGGTAGTAAGTTTTGTGTAGATTTGATACCATTTAAGTTAGGAGAATTTGATGTGATATTAGGGATGGATTGGTTATCTAAGCATGATGCTCAGATAGATTGTCGAAATAAGAAAGTAATGGTGAAAACGCCAGACAAAAGAATAGTAATGTTCCAGGGACAGAAGCGGGTAAAGAAGTTCTTAATGATGATTCAAGCCAAGAAGTTACTACGGCAAGGATGCGAGCATTTCGTAGCATACGTGATTGACAAAAGTCAGGAGCCAGCAAAACTTAAAGATATCCCAGTAGTGAATGAATTTCCAGACGTATTTCCCGACGAATTGCTAGGACTTCCTCCGGATAGAGAAATTGAATTTGCGATCGACTTAGCACCTGGAACAGAACCAGTATCGAAGGCCCCGTACAGAATGGCGCCTGTTGAGATGAAAGAGCTAGCAAAGCAATTGCAGGAATTGTTAGAGAAAGGAGTAATCAGACCCAGCGTATCCCCGTGGGGAGCCCCGGTATTATTTGTCAAGAAGAAAGATGGAAGCATGAGACTGTGCATCGACTATAGGGAGCTCAACAAGGTGACAATCAAGAACAAATATCCGTTACCCAGAATCGATGATCTGTTTGACCAATTGAAGGGAGCCAAGTACTTCTCCAAAATTGATTTAAGATCGGGATATCATCAACTAAAGATCAAGCCAGAAGATATATCAAAGACAGCCTTCAGAACAAGGTATGGATATTACGAGTTTTTAGTGATGTCTTTTGGATTGACCAATGCCCCGGCAGCGTTTATGGACCTGATGAATAGAATTTTCAAAGAGTATTTGGATAAGTTTGTTATTGTGTTTATAGACGATATTTTAATCTATTCAAAGACGGAAGAGGATCATGCGGAACATGTGAGAACGGCTTTGGAGATTTTAAGGAAAAAGAAGTTATATGCTAAATTCTCGAAGTGTGAGTTTTGGCTACAAGAAGTTCAGTTCTTAGGACATATAGTCAGTAACGAAGGGATCAAAGTGGACCCGGCAAAGATCAAAGCAATTACGAATTGGGAGAGACCGAGAACACCCACTGAGGTAAGAAGTTTCTTGGGATTGGCAGGATATTATCGACGATTCGTTCAGAATTTCTCAAGGATTGCCACACCATTAACAAAGCTTATACGAAAGAATGAAAAGTTTATATGGAACGACAAGTGCGAAGAAAGTTTCCAGAAGTTGAAGCGGAGATTAATCACGACACCTATTTTGTCACTTCCAGACGATCAAGGGAATTTCGTAATTTATAGCGATGCTTCTCATAAAGGATTAGGATGTGTTTTAATGCATCACGAAAAGGTGATTGCGTATGCGTCAAGACAATTGAAACCACACGAACAAAAGTATCCTACTCATGACTTGGAGCTAGCAGCTATAGTTTTTGCTTTGAAGATTTGGAGACATTATTTGTATGGAGAAAAGTGTGAGATTTTCACAGATCACAAAAGTTTGAAATATATATTTACCCAGAAGGAACTTAATATTAGGCAAAGGAGATGGTTAGAATTGATCAAGGATTATGATTGCTCGATTAATTATCATCCCGGTAAGGCGAACGTGGTGGCAGACGCGTTAAGTCGGAAGGAAAAGTTAAATGAGTTATCAGTACCTGAGGATATATATAAGGAATTTCAGAAATTGGAATTGGAAATTAGAGTTTGCGAACCTGAGGAAGCGAAAGTGTACAGTATGACTTTCCAGCCGGAGTTGTTGGAGAAAATAAAGAAATGTCAGAAAGATGTAATGGATCAAGATATAAATCGTTTGGTAGGTGAAGAATTATGCACGCAGAAGGATGATCAAGGCATTTTGAGATTTTCATCTAGAATCTGGATTCCACCAGTGACGGAGTTAAAGAATGAAATTTTACAAGAAGCACATAGTTCAAGATATTCCATCCATCCAGGGAGTACCAAAATGTACAGAAATTTAAAGAAGAATTATTGGTGGCCAGATATGAAGAGGGAAATTGCGGAATGGGTTAGCAAATGTTATACCTGTCAGAGAGTTAAAGCAGAGCATCAAAGACCAAGCGGATTGCTACAGCCATTGGAGATTCCAGAGTGGAAGTGGGAACATATTACCATGGATTTCATAGTTGGATTACCAAGGACAAGGGCTAATCATGATGCCATTTGGGTTATAGTGGATAGACTTACCAAGTCAGCTCATTTTCTGCCTATAAATGAAAGATTTTCGCTCAACAAGTTGGTCCATATGTACCTAAAAGAAATTGTAGTTCGTCATGGAGTTCCAGTGTCTATCGTATCTGATCGAGATCCAAGGTTTAATTCAAGATTCTGGAAGAGTTTTCAAGAATGTTTGGGAACAAGACTGAATATGAGTACAGCTTATCACCCCCAAATGGATGGCCAAAGTGAAAGAACGATCCAGACAATCGAGGATATGTTACGTGTTTGTGCGATTGATTTCAAAGGAAGTTGGGATGAACATTTACCCCTGGTAGAGTTTGCTTACAACAACAGTTTTCATGCCAGCATTGGAATGCCACCCTATGAAGCCCTTTATGGACGCAAATGTAGATCTCCAATATATTGGGACGAAGTAGGAGAACGCAAGATACTTGGACCTGAACTGGTACAGCAGACAAAGGAAGTTGTTGAACTTATCCAGAAAAGATTAATAGCCGCTCAAAATCGTCAGAGGAAATATGCAGACCAATCAAGGAAAGACATGGAATTTGAAGAAGGAAGCTTGGTATTACTGAAAGTATCACCATGGAAAGGACTAACGAGGTTTGGAAAGAAAGGGAAGCTAAGCCCTAGATATGTCGGACCTTTTGAGATCCTAAAGCGCGTTGGCAAAGTAGCTTACGAATTGGCGTTACCTCCGCACATGGAGCACATTCACAATGTTTTTCATGTATCGATGCTCATGAAATATAATCCAGACTCCAGGCATGTAATAGAATATGAGCCAATAGAGCTTCAGGCAGATTTATCATATGTAGAGAGTCCGATAGAGATTCTAGAGGCAAGAGAGAAAGTATTGAGAAATAAAGTGGTAAAGTTAGTAAGAGTATTGTGGAGAAACCCAAAGGTTGAACAGTCAACCTGGGAGTTAGAAAATGATACGAGAGAAAAATACCCTCATTTGTTTTCTTAGGAGATTCTGAGGATAGAATCCTTTTAAAGAGGAAGGATGTAATATCCGGGATATATCGTGTAATTATTTTTGATATTATTATGTGTGCCCAATATCTATTCTGTGAGTTAATTGTTAAGTGTTATCTGTACTTGAATATTCAAAAATAATATTAAGTGAGTATTTTAATTTTTATATGTCCAAAATAAAATATAGATAATTGTCATATCTTCCTAATTATTTTTATGTTGATTTATGGATTTATAAGAATCATATGAAATTTCTAAAATCTTTTTCCGGGTAATTAAAATCTATTTTATAAAAACGGGAACCAACTGACGTCAACCGTTGTTACGTTTTTGGAACACGAAACTCATCCGAGAACTCCTTCCTAACCTAATTGTAATATTTCGAGCATTTTCCATGTTTTGACTTTTTCGATCCGGCTTACGGTTTGTCCTGCGCGGGTCCCGGCGCAACATTTTCGATACAATATTCATTTCGGTAAATCAATAAAACCCGTATTTTCGATAAACGGGAGCTTTTTATTAAACTATCCCTATTATCACTTCGTAATACGTGTAACCAGGCGCTGAGACCAAGATCGCAGTACAAATTGTACTGATTTGGATAATTATCCCGAAAACCGATACCGTTTGGATCAGTTTTTACAAATAAACGTACCGTTTTATATCCGGAATGATCCAACGGGATACTAATTTTCCATAATTATAAATAGCCTTTTACCGTATTTTATTTCGTATCAAAATCATTTGCAGACAGATAATTATATAATTTTCAGAGAAAAGCCCTAATTTCTTAAAACTGTTCTAAGAATCAAACAGCAAAACGAAGGCGTTACCGATCTCTGTTTTCAAAGCTTGAGTAACCAAAACGAAGGATTTGAGGTGTTCTATCACATTCTGAGCTTTGTTTCACTGCAGAAATCAAGGTTATTTTTCTAAAAATTTATTTATTTTCGAATTTATTTTATTAAAAACATGAATTTTTGTTCGGATGATTGTTTGTATGATTTGATGATTGCATGTTGTAGAGCTTGTTTTCCTGATGATTTTCATATGTCATACGTCTGATTTGGAGTTCAATAACATGTTCAAATTTGAGTTTAATTTTCGAATTTCAAAATTAGGGTTTATAACCCGTATGAATGTTCTTAATTGAAATTTGGGGGTTTCTTATTCTGTGATAGATTGATGTTGTGATATAGTGGGTTGTGTTCTCTGTGAAATTTGCAATCTAGTCGTATAAGTTTCATGAACCAACGAGGTCTGTAGAGAAGGGAGTTATGTTTTGAAGTTTTCCGATGTTCGCCGGAAACTGGAAAATTCACGGCCAAATTTCGGCCAACTCAGGGATTGTTAGGATGAATTGATTGCATGGTTGTGTTCCTGATGTTGTGTAGATGTGATCTGGAGGTGTTGGTGGGGTGAGGACGCCGGGAACATGTTCTCCGGCGAACCCGACTGTTTTCTGGCGAAGAGCTGGAAAATTACAGTTTGGTACCCCAACTTTTGAAAATGATGCAGTTAGGTCCCTGAGGTTTCCAGACTTTGCAAATTTAGGATCTTGTTTATAAAATGTTTAAAAATCATATTTCTTATTTATTTTTATTATAAAAATTCGTTTTTAATTTCTGAAAATTCTAAAAAATTATTATTTTAATTCCGAAAATTATTTTTTATTCACAAATAAATCTGAATTAATTAGTTAATTAATTTTAGTTAATTTTTAATTGATTAATTAGTCAATTAATTCGAAAATTAATTGATTAATTGATTTAATTAATTATTAATTGATTTTTAATTAATTATTTAATTAGATTTAATTATTTAAAAATGATTTAAAAATTCTGAAAAATAGTTTCGAGCTTTAAAATATTATTCTAAATTATTTCCAAGGCTCGATAATTATTCTAAAATTGTTTCGGAGCCATAATTGGCCAACCGAACCCTGTTTATTATTCCGAAATTGATCCAACGACCCGTTTTAATTCCGAAAAATGTTTTAAAAATCATTTTTAATACCCGAAAGCATATTTATGACCCGAGACTTCTTTATAAATGATATGTCATTGATTACGTGATGTATTATGTGTTATACGTGACCTGTTGTTTGACTATCGGTCTATATATTCGGTGTTTACTTGGTTATTGCATAGATTTCAATCCGTTAATTGGATTTGGGTAAAACGAAGGGTAGATAGAAGTATGTGTTGAATAGAATCCTGTGAGTTGATGATTGATAGATGCTTATGATATGTGAGCAGAAGAGGCAAGGCGTAGGAAAGGGAAACAGGTAGTTGAGGAGTAAGACGATTGTGATTGAAAGCAAGTGCAGGATAGTAAGCTAATATCAGGCAAGTGTTCTGAACTCTCTCGAGATATTGTAATTCTTGATAGTCTTGTTGACATTGCAAGTGCTTTGAAGCACGGAAACCTAAATCCTGATTTCAGTTATTGTTCTTGAGCTATGAACCATATTCTTTCTAATCCATTGATTATTGTATACCCAAACAAGAACCACAAATCTACGATACTACTCCACAAATACATACAAACTAAATACCAGACACTGAACTGAATTATTATATACTCAATCCATGATATCTTATGCTTTGAAAGACCAAATCCTTGAAACCCTGAAATGTTGTTTTCTTTGTTATCCAATTCTTTTATTACCCAGCATTCAAGCTTTAAAAGTACCTTGTTGATCCTTACAAGGATTTAAACCCTTTCATTGTTAAACATTTATTGTTGTTAATGATTTCGGTTATTGTTTATTATTGCATATTCTGTTATTATGTTAGAATTTGATTGTTTTTATAAAATTGTGGACCAGATTCGTGGTCAGACCATATAATGGTCAAGTTAGGCCAATGTGTTCCTTGGATCCAGTAGTTAGAGCAATGCTGTGTGCCTTGCTCGAGGTTAGTGCGTGACTGATCAGCAGCCTAACCTTGGTTTTTAAATTAAAAGTATAATATCCAATTCTAAATCATAATCCATTATTTACTTGATATCATAAACATATTCCCCTGATGATCATTATTCTCAGTTTTGTCATTGTGACTTGCTGAGGTAGTTAGCTCATTTGTGCGATGTTGTTTATATTCATTCCAGTTAAAAAGGAACCAGTTGGTAAAGAGGATCCCCAGTCCAGCGCGAGAGCTAGGGGTTCAGGTTGAGAAAGCTGAGCTAGTAGGCTTCTTCTGGAATAATTTAAGTTTGTAAAAGTTTGTAATAATGTTTAATACTCAGTTTGAATTTAAAATAGTAGGGATTTGAACGGTTTGTAATATATTAGTGTGTTTGGCTTGTGTGCATACTTTAACCTGTTGCGGTCCGTGGTGATTGGTAAGTAGGGTCATTGCATATATTATTATTATCTTTATTATTGTTATAAGCAGGTTATAATTAAGGTGTTTGTGTGGACCCCAAACTTCTGACCCGGGTTTCGAGGGCGCCACATTAGTCTTTCATTTGTGTAGACAGTATTTCGTACATCTGATGGGTGAATTCTATTGCAACATGAATATCATTAAGGGAGTAGATGGTTTGCTGCAGTTTACTACAACTGTGAACAAGAAAGTTATTTGCATCGATAACAAGAGTCTAAATAGAGCTTTGCATTTACCTTTACACCTGTGTGAACTTCCTTGTCATGATATTTACTCATTGTTTGTCTTTAACAAAGCTGAGTATGAGTTAATGTTGGGTGTGCCTTTAGGGTTGTGTGATAATAACTGTGGTATCCATTTTAAGCATTTTAAAGGGGTATTTTAACACTTAGCTTTAATAATTAGGGCCAATGTATTACCTAAGCCTAATCAAAGCAAGTATTTTGACTTTTATGATGTAAAACTCATTTACCTCCTTTATAATAACAAGATAAACTTCTGTATATCCTATGTAATCTTGTTAAACATCATAAATGCTAATCTGGTAGGATATATGCCCTATGGTCTTCTCATTACATCCTTCTTTCTGATGTGTAATGTTCACCTTCCTGAAAAATTTGCTAACTTGGGTGATTCTCATATCACCAAAGACCATATCAGACCTCAGATCTCCCTTAAAACCTGTGAACCTCAAGAGGTTGAACCTATTATACTTCCTCCATTACTTAGAGAAGACGACATCTTCCTCTCAAATTATGAGTCTTTGAGAGTCATGATTAGTGAGCTTAAAACTGAACTTAAAAAGGTTAAAACAGAAAATAAGGAGATTAAGGAAAAGGTGACTTACCTAGAAAGTGTGACTATATCCTGTAAGAATAGGGTTTCCTATTTAGAGAACCTAGCTGGATCAAACCTAGGGGAACCTAGTTTGACTGACCTAGAGATGGTGAACTCATTCCAAGTTCCAGTCTCAAATGACTTAGATATGGTTTAGGAATTAGAGGATATAGGCATGGATGCTAGAGGACCCCCCATTGAACTCCTACCTGATTTGATTCATGATTGTGATGTGGATGGAAATGTGATTGGATGATCTGTGTTTGCTGAACTTAAAGTGGTGTGTGATTCTGTGCTACTTAACTCTGCTGATCTAATGTTAACTTTTATATCTTTAACTTTGTTTGTAATGAATGGAACTAGCTGTTGAACTTGTAACTTTCTGGAGTGTATGCACTCTTTTTGCTTTGTAATGTTAAGACTGAAAGGAATATGTCCTAAGTCCAATAATGTATTAGGATTTAGGAATAACTTCCTGTGTAATCTGTTTTGATTTCATTGATATTAATAAAAGACTTGTTTTGTTTTTATTACGGGCTTTATCTATTTAAGTGTTTAAATAAGATATACCATAGTTTAGAGTAAAGCTTTTTATGGATTATGATGAGATCATAATAGTGAGACCTAAAAGATGATAACTCTAAACTTAAATAGTTCCTGATCATAGGATTACTAACTGGTAATTAATAATCCGCAAAGATCGGTACATACTATGCTTGCTTCATTATGAAGGATGTCTGTTCTCATAGACATTTGTGTGGTGACACTATAGCTAGTATGTAAGTGCTTATTATAGAATAAGTTCACTGAACATGACTCGCACAGCTGAACAACTGATAGAGTTCACTCACGTGTCAACAGTTGTTCATATAGTGATAGTTGTACAAGTATCCTTAGACTTGAGGTCATCATAGTCATCTTGTGTACACTGAACTATGCTTTGGTTTAGTTCTTAGTCTCCAGGGACAATTATTAGGGCTCTACTGGGTATAGGAATTTGTACACGAAGATAGTGTATGATCAATAAAGGATCTACCCCTTCCAGTGAAGGAAGCGAATGTTCAAGGCTGATCCACTTATGCTAGTTCAGGAATCTCTGGCCAGAGTGAATGAAATTAGAAAGGAGTTTCTAATTTGCATAGAACTACGCATAGTAAATGGTAAGCAAGTGATTAAATTAGATAGGCTTGACACGAGATCCATGCCTTGTATTTAATCGGGACATTGTAGGGTAGAAGGAGTTTATTGTACGGTAACTATTCACTGAATAGGTTCTTGGTATTCTAAGCAGTGAATTCGTATTATCCAGATAGTCGCGATATGCTGAGAAGTATCCCTCACGATGTAGAATAAATGTGATTAATTAATTAATCATATTTAATAAATTGGAGAATTTACATAAATAATGATAAAATAGTTTTATTATTATTTATTTCTACTACCGACTTAATATTGAACCTACAAGGTCACACTATAAAAAGAGAATGATTTAATGGTGGAAGAATTAATTAATAATGGCTAATAATTATTTATTTATGAAATAAATAATTAATTGGAAAATTTAATAATTGATTAAATGAGATTTAATTGATTATAAATTAATTAAGAAAGTTCTTAGTATTATTAATTAAAGGATTTAATTTTTGGAAATTAAATCAAGAGAGAGAATTATTTCTAAAGTGTTTAGAAAAAGGATTAATAATTAAAAGGTGTTTTAATTATTAATAAGAATAATAAATGGGTTAATAATAATAATATTTTATGGAAAATTTCAGCTGAAAATTTTGCCTATAAATATACTATTATAAACCCTATTTTTATTCTAACCCCAATTTTTATAAAAACCTAATTCTCTCCACCTCCTCCTCCTCCTTAACATCGTTTTCTTGGTGGATACCGGTGGAGTGCTTCACGTTTGAGGAACAGCTGCTAAGGATCTTCGATCGATGCTCTTGGATCGCATATTAAAGGTTAGTAATCGATCCATATGTATTTACCATGATTTATATGCTTTTATTTGGATTTTGTATGTGTAAAAGTGTTTTACCATGCCTCCGCTGCGATTAAAATCCAACATTGGTATCAGAGCCAGGTTGTATGCATATAGATCTGTGGTAAAAATTTCAGAATTTTATGTGCTGTATGAATTAATTATGATTTTTAAAAGTTATATTATGGATTAATTTTGTCTGATGAGAAATCATTTCTCAGAATAATTTTGAATGTTGATCTAGGTTCTACAAGTGTTTTAGATCGTCTGGGTATTTTTTTCATAATTTTATGATGTATAGATTTTTTATTATGAATTTTTGAAGTTCTTACAATTAAATTCGTAATTAAATAAGTATATATATATGTATATTCAGTTGTATATATATATATATCTACTATATATCAGCTGTTGCATAATCTGTGATTGCACGGAAAGAAAGAAGACAGACAAGCACTAATGTTGTTGTTGAGCACGGCGTTCGAGAAAAACAAAAAAAAAAGGAACAGGCGGCGACTGTCAGAACGGGCAGAAGAGCGCGCGTCTGATATGCGCGCGTGGGGCAAACGCGCTTGTGTGGCACGCGCGGCGCGTGTCAGACACGCGCGGGTCAAAAAGTCAGGTTGTGCCGACGTCATGCTGACATCATCAGATGTCGTCATGCTGATGTCAGCATAGGGGTTAGGGCGCGTGGAGCGCGTGTGGCACGTGGGGCGCGTGGAGGAAAGTCAGACACGCGCTGTCAGGCGCGTGTGCGCGTGGCCGCGCGTGGGAAAGCTTTTTTTAGCGCGTGAGGGCGCGTGGAAGCTCAGAATTGGGTGATTTTGGTGCCGTTGGATTCGTCTTTTCGAGACCTTCTAATGGTATATTATATGATATTTTATGAAATTGTTTTGAACTGTTTTTAGCTAACAGAAGTGTTTTAAAGCTGTTTTTGATCGTTAGAATTGCTTTTAAGTGCTTCATATGATACATAAAGATGTATATTGCTTAGACTAATATACTAGATGATATAACATGCCTACCTTGACGTTTATTCATGTTTATATATGTGATATATGCTTAGTTTATCATGCGATGATAGATTTAGGTGAACTTAAATGAACATAAGGCGTTTGTTAGACAACATAGTATAGCGAAATTGTTTCATAACCTTAATAATAATATTATGAATACAATCATTAGATTCTTGTGTTTATGAAACACGTAATTGAATATGAATTTTCAATATTAAGAGAAAGGATGATTCTGTCAACAACAGATTTCTATCTATAAGAAAGGGTTATTAAGTGACGCCTCTTGACAATGCTCCACCCGATCTGGGAATCATCTGATTATTGATTATTGATTTAAAATATTTTATTTAAAAGGAAGAATCTCTTTATAATATGATTATAATTGTAACATAATATAATCCCTCTAAAATTAAATAATATCAAGTAGTAATTGGCCAATGACACAACGGGCTTGTGTCGGTCATAGCCTTCCAACATCATAGAAAGTAGTTCTTATTTTTAAATCATTGTCGTTTCGTGCCACAGCCGAGGGCTTTGATTTCGAAATGAGAAATACTTGTCTATTACATAGAGATGTGTACATTGAATAAGAATCTAAAGGTCGTTACGTGCCACAGCCGTGGGCCTTTGGGGACTGATTCAATTGTACGGAATGTTGGGTTAGACTTGACTTAGAATATTGAGTGTGTCATGCCACAGCCGTGACTCAATTATTCAAGAGGCTAAAGTTTGATTAGGGAATAACATTAGATGTAATTGACAAGAGTTGTCTGCCTATTGAACATTACATGGCGTTTCGTGCCACAGCCGGGGTTGTGTAATGGAATGTAGGATCCCTATTCCCACTAGCATTATGAATGCTTAATTTTTCACGTAGGGGGTTGAATAAATTAGGTAAACTAGTGGGAGCCACTTATGAATAAAGACCCGATTCATATAGTGTTTTAAAATGAAATCGAATATTTGCTAAGTGTTGTTATGTGTCTATCATTTACAGATTTACAATATACATTATGTCTTCTGCACTATCACTCAGGAGCATACTGGATGCTCACAAATTGACTGGTCCTAATTATGCTGAATGGCTTCGAAACTTGAGAATTATTCCCAGGATTGAGAAGCTGGAATACGTGATTGACTCACCTAAGCCTACTGAACCTGCTAGTGATGCACATAATGATGAACATGTTGTGTATCGTAGGTGGATAGATGATGCAAATGTTGCTCAATGCATCATGCTAGCTTCCATGAACATTGAGCTACAGAAGCAACATGAGCATATGGATGCTCACACTATCCTCATGCATCTACAAGAGTTGTATGATGTGGCGGGGAGGACAGCTCGATATGAGATATCGAAGGAGCTGTTCGGTTGTAGGATGTCTGAGGGATCATCTGTGAATGACCATGTACTTAAGATGATCAATTTGATTGAACATCTTGGATAACTTGGTTTTGCCATGGATGGGGAGCTGAGCCAAGACCTGGTCTTGCAATCGCTTCCGAGTTCGTTCTCGCAGTTTGTTGTGAACTTTCACATGAATAAGTTGGATGTCAGCCTGGCTGAACTTCACAACATGTTGAAGACTGCGGAATTGAATTTTCCCCCTAAGAAGAGTTCTGTTCTTCTAATTGGTGAAGGTTCCAATCCTAAGAAAAGGAAGAGGAACCCTTCCAAGAAGAAGAATGTAGGTGAGAAAACGCCGGTTCCACCAAAAGCTGAAGACCCCAAGAGCAAAGTTGTTTGCTTTCACTGTAACAAGGTGGGGCACTGGAAGAGGAACTACAAGGTTTACCTTGCAGAATTGAAGAAGAAGAAGGGTAGTGAGACTTTTGCTTCTGATTCAGGTATGTTCATGATAGAAGTGAATATGTCATTAAGACAAATTTCTACTTGGGTATTAGATACCGCCTATGGTTCTCACATCTGCAATTCGTTGCAGGGACTAAGGAGAAGTAGGACTCTTGAGGAAGATGAGGTGATTCTACTGATGGGAAATAGAGCAAGAGTTGCTGCTGAAGATGTAGAATCATTTCATTTACATATGCCTACGGGCAAGACTATTGTTTTTAAATAATTGTTATTTTGATCCCTCGATTGTGAGGAATATTATTTCTATTCCCATGTTAGACTTGGATGGATTTTCATTTATTATTGAGAATAATGAATGTTCTATTCTTAGAGATAATATTCTTTATGGACGTGGTGCTTTAAATAATGGTTTGTATATATGTGACATAATTTACTTCAGATTGAACAAACTAATAAAAGAAAAAGGATGATGAAAATCTCACTTCATTGTGGCACTGCAGTCTCCATTTAGTAGACATGGAGAGAAGGCTGCAAATTTGATAGGAATGGTACACACAGATGTATGTGGACCAATGTCTACGCAAGCCATTGGTGGATTTTTCATACTTCATTACTTTCATAGATGATAGATCTAAATTCGGATATGTGTTTGATGAAACACAAGTCTGAAGCCTTTAAAAAGTTCAAAGAGTATAAGTATGAAGTGGAGAAACAAACCAAACATAGTATTATAATTATTCGATTAGATCGAGGTAGTGAATACTTGAATGGAGAGTTTCTAGATTATCTCAAAGTAAATGGTATAGTCTCCCAGTGGACTCCTCCAGATTGGTATCTAAAAGGAGAAATCGAACTTTGTTAGATATGGTTCGGTCCATGATGAGCTATGCGAATCTTCCAGTATTCCTATGGGGTTATGCATTGGAAACCTCAGCATATTTACTGAATAAGGTGCTTTCCAAATCTGTTCCTCAAACTCCGTATGAGATATGGAAAGAAAGGAAACTGAGTCTTAAACACGTTAAGATTTGGGGATGTCCAGCTTATGTCAAGGAAGTTGACCCAGATAAGCTGGAATATTGATCCTTAAAATGTAGTTTTGTGGGATATCCTAAAGAGACTTTAGGGTATTACTTTTACACCGATCATCGGGTGTTTGTCTCCAGACATGCTACCTTCTTGGAAAAGGAGTTTATCCTTGAAGGAAACAGTGGGAGCAAAATTGAACTTGATGAAGTTCAAGAAGCACAAACTGCTACGGATCAAGTGGAAACACCTGTTCTGACTGAACAACCTTTTGTGGAACAGCCCATTCATAGGTCAGGGAGAGTGTCTCGCCAACCTGAGAGGTAATATGGCCTTGTCATTGAGAATGACAATGAGTTGTCGATCATTGATGATGACGACCCTGTGACCTATAATGAGGCTATGAGTAGTGTTGACTCAGAGAAATGGCATAGTTCCATGAAATCCGGAATGAAATCTATGTATACGGGATACAAAAGAATGATTAGAGAAGATGGCCAGGTGGAGACCTTTAAGGCCAGGCTTTTGGGAAAAGGATTCAAACAAAGGCAATGGATTGACTTTGATGAAACTTTTTACCTGTAGCCCTGTTATAATCAGTTCGGATTTTGCTTGCGAATGCTGCTTACTACGACTATGAGATCTGGCAAATAGCCAGATGGTTTTCTTTCCAAGAGAAATGAAAACCTAGTGTGTAAGCTGCTGCGAACCATATGTGGTTTAAAGCAAGCTTCTCGTAGATGGAACATCCGTTTTGATGAAATAATCAAAGAGTTTGGTTTTATGAAAAACGTAGATGAACCATGTGTCTACAAAAGGGTTAGTGGGAGCGCGATAACATTTCTTGTATTGTATTGAAATAGAGTTGACACACATAACAACATAGCAGACCCACTCAAAAAGCTACTTTCTGAAAGTCACTTTGATCGTCATAAAGACTAGATGGGTATTAGATACCAGAGTGATTGGCTTTGGTACAAGTGGGAGATTGAAAGGAATATGTCCTAAGTCCAATCATGTATTAGGATTTAGGAATAACTTCCTGTGTAATCTGTTTTGATTTCATTGATATTAATAAAAGACTTGTTTTATTTTTATTACGGGCTTTATCTATTTAAGTGTTTAAATAAGATATACCATAGTTTAGAGTAAAGCTTTTTATGGATTATGATGAGATCATAATAGTGAGACCTAAAAGATGATAACTCTAAACTTAAATAGTTCCTAATCATAGGATTACTAACTGGTAATTAATAATCCGCAAAGATCGGTACATACTATGCTTGCTTCATTATGAAGGATGTCTGTTCTCATAGACATTTGTGTGGTGAAACTATAGCTAGTATGTAGGTGCTTATTATAGAATAAGTTCACTGAACATGACTCGCACAGCTGAACAACTGATGGAGTTCACTCACGTGTCAGCAGTTGTTCACATAGTGATAGTTGTACAAGTATCCTTAGACTTGAGGTCATCATAGTCATCTTGTGTACACTGAACTATGATTTGGTTTAGTTCTTAGTCTCCAGGGACAATTATTAGGGCTCTACTGGGTATAGGAATTTGTACACGAAGATAGTGTATGATCAATAAAGGATCTACCCCTTCCAGTGAAGGAAGCGAATGTTCAAGGCTGATCCACTTATGCTAGTTCAGGAATCTCTGGCCAGAGTGAATGAAATTAGAAAGGAGTTTCTAATTTGCATAGAACTACGCATAGTAAATGGTAAACAAGTGATTAAATTAGATAGGCTTGACACGAGATCCATGCCTTGTATTTAATCGGGACATTGTAGGGTAGAAGGAGTTTATTGTATGGTAACTATTCACTGAATAGGTTCTTGGTATTCTAAGCAGTGAATTCGTATTATCCGGATAGTCGCGATATGCTGAGAAGTATCCCTCACGATGTAGAATAAATGTGATTAATTAATTAATCATATTTAATAAATTAGAGAATTTATATAAATAATGATAAAATAGTTTTATTATTATTTATTTCTACTACCGGCTTAATATTGAACCTACAGGGTCACACCATAAAAAGAGAATGATTTAATGGTGGAAGAATTAATTAATAATGGCTAATAATTATGTATTTATGAAATAAATAATTAATTGGAAAATTTAATAATTGATTAAATGAGATTTAATTGATTATAAATTAATTAAAAAAAGTTCTTAATATTATTAATTAAAGGATTTAATTTTTGGAAATTAAATCAAGAGAGAGAATTATTTCTAAAGTGTTTAGAAAAAGGATTAATAATTAAAAGGTGTTTTAATTATTAATAAGAATAATAAATGGGTTAATAATAATAATATTTTACGGAAAATTTCAGCTGAAAATTTTGCCTATAAATATACTATTATAAACCCTATTTTTATTCTAACCCCAATTTTTATAAAAACCTAATTCTCTCAACCTCCTCCTCCTCCTTAACGTCGTTTTCTTGGTGGATACCGGTGGAGTGCTTCACGTTTGAGGAGCAGCTGCTAAGGATCTCCGATCGATGCTCTTGGATCGCATATTAAAGGTTAGTAATCGATCCATATGTTTTTACCACGATTTATATGCTTTTATTTGGATTTTGTATGTGTAAAAGTGTTTTACCATGCCTCCGCTGCGATTAAAATCCAACAAAGACATGTGCAAATGTGTGTTCTCTTTAATCAGTGAACCACACTGATTTAAATGGAACATTTTTGGTTTCTTGTGAATATAAAATTTGCATTTTGTTACATTCTCTTGCACTACTGTATTTATGCCTTTATAGATCACTAATATGCATCTACAGGTACTGTGGTTAAGTTACTAAATGGTTGTACTGATAATTTTAAAGAATTAATTTCAGTTTGCTAATAATTGAGTTAGTTAAACAGTTTGATATCTTAGAAGTGCAACTGCCTTGTTTAAATCTGACTAGTCTACTAACCAGTTGTATTCAGTCCACTAGTTCAAAGAATATATATGGATTAGCAACTATGTATACTAATCATTTTTGTAGATTAACAAGTTCATTTCTCAAAAACTCACACAGTGCACAAACAAAATGCAAAAGAAGTGTATTTGATAACTACACACTCACACACATCACTCAGGTATGAAAGGTACACACTGTTGGACTTATTCAAATTGTATTGTAATTATCATTTATTTAACTTATAACATGATAAGTTAGAATCAGTTTAGAACAATTTGAATGTAAACAGTCGGTTCCTTAGATTGTAGTAGTATTTATCCCATGTAAACTGCAAGAATGGTTATGAGTTTCAGATAAAAAGCACTACAATAGCATGTATTAGTATTCTGGATCTGTAAACAATACAAACCATAGAATGTATTAGGCTCTCTCATGTGTAACAATTTTTAGTACAAGTCTGTACTCTGTATTATTTCTGTGCAACTCCAAAGGGTCATACGTACTTCTACTCAATCATCATGCATGCAACTAAACTGGTATATATTTGATAAATGGGTTTATATTCGATAATTCATAATTCAAGTTTAAAAGGATTTGCGTTAAACACGTTTGTATTTTCAGTCAAACTCTTTTTGTGATTGCTTAAAACGAAACTAAGGTTTTAAAGTATGATTTAATCAAGGTTTAAAATCACAAGATGACATGCAGTTTAACTCAGTTAAGGTCTACAAAGTCTGATATATATATTGGGTAATTCTTTAACAAGCTATGCATGAAAAATTCGAATCACAAGACTAGTTTAAAAGGTATAAGTTCATAAATGGTTTCATATACAAAGAAGTTACTTCTTTAAACTAAACTGCAGTTAGCCTGTTTTAGCAAGAGTCTTAAAAATCCGATATGCATGCAACAAGGCCAAATAAAATGTGTACAAATGAATTACACTTAACATGTTTTAAGGTCTATAAAACTATCATTGTTTGATTCAAGATATGTATGCCTAAAATCTCACATGCTTAAATCAGAAACTAACATGCATGAATGAAATTGAAAACCATTAAGAAACTAATTGCACTTATTCCATGTTTTAACATGATCATATTGTTTCTAAAATTGGGATTCACCTACTTTTTGTTATCTTCCAAACAAAAGGGGAAGAGAATTTAAAGTGTTCTATTGTAAACTAAAGGGAAATAAAAAGGGAAAAGAGTACTTAAATGAATTTAGCCCCCTCAATTTTTCAAATGCATGATTTTGCTAGATAATTACTATGCTTCAATATTTCTAAAATATCTAACAAGGTTTTGCAGGATTTATCCTAAAAGAGGAATCAAGCTGAGTCCCTTAAACTGTATGTGCAAAAATATTTTAAAACTCATGCATACACCAAGGGGAAGCACACACTTGAAAATTTTAAATTTTATGTTTGTTTGGAAAATACCAAAAAGGGGAAGATTGAAAGGATATCTTCGATATTATTTATTTTGGTATTTGTACGATTAAACATAAAATTTAAGTATACTTAGATCCTCTCCATTATGACATGATTTTAATTGATCCAGATCAAAATCAAATAGTTAAACCAAATAAATTATTTTCAAAGACTATTTATAAAAAGAGACATTCCATTATTCTAAAAAAATCAAAATTATATTTTATGGAATATATCTCTAAGGCAATTTGATCAAATAAGAAATATCAAGTTCTGATATTTTTTAGATTACAGTTGCAACATCAATAAGGCAGCAAACTCGAATAAGGAGTATATCAGAAATATTCTTTAGAGATCTCGTGCTAAATCAAAAATGTTTTACTCTTCGCTCCAAAATATATCTCTACATATAATTAAAAGAGTTTTTATCCAAAGATTATTAATATTCATGATTGGAATATTAAAATCCAGTTCTGCAACTCAGTCATGTATACTTACAACAATTTTCTTCCGGTTCGTAAAATCAGCATCTCTCGGAGAAAATCATTCAAAAATACTCAAACACATTTCCTATCCTCCAAATATATCTCACATATTAGGAAATATATTCTAAGTATTTATACAAGTCAAAACTTTTGGTCAAAAGATCCATCTCCTTTATTTTAAGATCAATGGTATTTTTACTCGGAAGAAAGAGTGACAGAACAGTTTTATTTTTAGATAAAATACTTCCACATGCTAGAATGACTTGAAATTTGATATGGATCATTTAAATTGTATTTTATAAGTATGGTAAAAATTCCGTAGCATTCAGAGAATTTTTGTCCAGGCACAAAAATCGAGGCAGTTGGTCCCACAGTTGACCACGTTTGACCTATTTACCATTGACTAAAGTTGACCAAACTTTGAAGGACATCATTTTATAATATTTAGATAATTATTATATTTTTTATGATATTTATTTAACAGTTTTTGGGGTGGTCATAATTAATGGTGCTTAATCCTTATTTAAAGTTATTAAAGAATGATTAAAAGAAAAGGAAAATATATATTTAATATATATATTTCAGCTGGGATTTGAATGAATACTAGCTTGTGTTTCCTTCCCACTTGCAAAGAAACACAACCTACTTGCCATGTCATCAATCCATGTGATACACTCCATCCACCATCCATTCCTCTCAAATCTACACCATTCATTCCACCCAATTTCCTCTTTAAATAAACCCCCACCCCAACCCATTTCAATTAAGCTTAAGAGCCAAATACTTGCTGGGAATTTTTCAAGAAGTGCCTCTCTTCATCTCTTTCAAATTCTATACACACACTTCTTCTCAAAAACCTTCTCTCTCTTAAATATATACACATATACTTAAGGTTTTTGATATCCAAGCTTAGCTTCACCCAACCAAGCTTGTTCCCACCAAGTGAGCTCATCCACCACCACTTTTCGGCCTCCCGAAGGGCTGCCCAATTTCGTCCATAGTGCCAAAATCCGGCCGAACCTCCGGCGAACTTTTCCGGCGAACTTTTCCGACCGTTTTTCAAAAGTGGTGAGTTTTTAGCTTCTTCTTTGGTTTTCTTTATTTTGAGCTCTGTACTTAATTTCTATACTTCATCTCAAGATCTAATATAAGATCTCCTATAAAGAAGGTTCTCTAAGAAAAGAGAACAAAGATTCGAACTCGGAATTTGAATAAGTACTTGATCTTCAAACCGAAGCTCTAAACGAAGAAGATCTATAATACACAAGTACTTGAATCTCTAAATAACTCCTCACTAGTGAGATTTCATAAATCTCTAAATAACTCCTCACGAGTGAGATTTCATATTTGACATCACGAGTTGGTCAATTACTTGCACTTCATTTATCTCGACCTTGACCAACATATTTCATGAATATAGTATCATTACGAAAGGTATCGTCTTATAACCCCATCTAGCATCTTCAGTATTCCGGGGGATTGTAAGTCGATCAATAGTGATCTTCATAATTTTGTCAAATATAAGAGACAGATTAAATCACACGAATTGGCCAATTACTCGCACTTCTATTATTTGGATCTTGGCCAACGCATAGTTCGTGTATATAGTCCAATTACGAAAGATATCGTATAATCCCCTTCTAGCACCTTAGTGTTCCGTGGGGTTTTTATTCGATATATATAAACTTCGTAATCATTCGTCTAAGCTTCAAAGGTGGATTTAATCACACGAGTTGACCAATTACTTTGCACTTCATTTATCTCGATCTTGGTCAACGCATACTTCGTGTATATAGTATCATTACGAAAGGTATCACTTATAACCCCTTCTAGCATCTTCAGTGTTCCGGGGGATTATAAGTCGATCAATTGGTAAACTTCATAATCATCCACCTAAACTTCAAAAGCACAAATTCAAAGCCAATTACTCGCACTTCTATTATTTGGATCTTGGCTAAGAATCATAGAACATATAAAGTTGCTTGAAGTTAAAAGTATACTTTGACCGCATAATCGTCAAATCATAAGTATACTAAATCCATAAGCCTAAGAGCTTAAAAGGATAGGTACAATTCCGAGATTGTAACCAAAGTATTCTTCGATCCATAAATACATAATTGAAAAAAGATGAATACAAACGAAGTCGTAAGCCATAGTGCTTATACATATATATACAAGACTTCGTATTACTCCCATAAACATATATTTTACGGAGTAATCATACGTATATTTGACATATAAATATATATTCTGAGTTAAGTATACGTGTTGAGCTTGAAGATCAAAAGAAGTCATAATCCTTATTGATTATACAGATAAATGACTTCTTATATTACTCCGATTAACACATAATCCATAAAGACGGAGTAATCAAAAGTATACTTGATATAACATTTTATATCTCAAGTCAAGTATACATATAGAGTATTAATATTCTTATTTGAATATTATACCATCTTTGGGCTAGTACCGTAACATACTAGTTCAACACATATTTTCTCTATACTTTGTGTTTTGTGGATTCTCTTATTAGTTTCGCAGTGAGGTGAGGTGACGTGAGGTGATCTTCGCTCTAAGACCCAAGTCTCATACGCACTAGCGGGGAGTTAGTCGTATTTGCACCGTGAAGAAGAGGAAAGACCCAAGACCGGATACTAAGATCAACTTTGAAGAGATAGCGGGGAGTTATTGTCTAAGATAAGTTGTGTAGGAACTACATTTATTTTGAGGTGGTGACCCTTATGTTACACACCAAGATAAATATTTATATGGGTGTAAAGGCTTCTCCGCCTACTAAAGGAGCGAGTTTATATTAAGGGAAAATCCCGAGTCCGGGAGAGGAGCTCGGGGAATGGAGTAGGGGTGAGCGGATCTATTAGAGGTTGCGCCATCGCGAACCGGGATGAAATCGCCGTGTGGTATTTTCTTTTCTTGCACTTTTTTTTCCGCACATATAAACTGCATAACCACCCAGTAAAGTTTTTAAAACGCCATAACAATTTTTAAAATTGGTAATTAAGCTATTCAACCCCCCTTCTAGCTTAACATAGCCCTCATACGGGACCTAACAATTGGTATTCGAGCAGTGCTTTTTAACGTGCTTGTTAAGTGATTTGCAGATTTACAGGCACAACAAAAAAGTGGTCCAAATGGCGTATATCAATCCCGTTGGTTGTGGTGAAGGATTTTCAAGCTCACGACCTCCTCTGTTCGATGGCACCAACTTTGCAACATGGAAAACTAGATTTTGCATTTATGCAAGATCTCAAGGAGTCAAAGTTTGGATGGCTATCGAAGACGGTGTTCGCTTACCTACCAAAATTGTTGATGACATCCTCATCAAAAAGAAGGTTAGTGAATACAATCTCGAGGAAGAAGCGACAATGAATATAGCCGCCAAGGCGGAAATGGTTCTCAAAAGTGCACTTGCGGAAAAAGAATACAAAAGAGTAAATAATTGCAAGTCGGCACAGGAGATGTGGAACAAATTAGTGGTAACCTATGAAGGAACCACTGATATAAAAGATTCTCGGATGGAAACATTGATCCAAGATTATGAGAACTTTAAACTCCAAGAAGGAGAAAATATCATCGACATGGAAACAAGATTTACTCGTATAATCGATGAATTATCTTAACTTGGAAAGAATTATACTCAAAATGAAAAGAATAGAAGAGTGCTTAAATCTCTACCTCCAAGTTGGAAAGTCAAAGTTACTACTATAAAAGAGATGCACAATCTAAATGAGTATAAGATTGATAACCTCTTCGGAAATCTTCGTGCTTACGAAGAAGATAATATTCCGGAAAAGGTTGCTCCAAAAGTGGAGGACAAAAAGAAAAATATGGCACTAAAGGCCATATTAATAGATGAAGATGAAAACGACGAGGAGTTAAATGAGGAACTTCAAAATCTCAATGAGAGTGAAATATTTATTTTTATTAAAATTTTTATTAATTTTAAAAATCAGTTTCATTTATTTTATAAATTGATTAATCAATTATTTAATTAATTGATTTATATTATAAATAATTCTGAAGTATTTTCTAAAAATCGGATTTAATTATTTTCTAAATTATTTATTATTTATTTATTAATTTTTAATTATTTATTAATTATTTAAAAATGATTAATTATTATGATAATTAATCAAGTAATTTTCAATAAACCATAATAAATTCATTTTAATTCCAAAAATTATAGAAAAATCATTTTTAATTCTGATTTTTCGTAAATAATGATTAAAAAATTATTTTAAGGTTTAAAAATTAGTAATAATTATTTATATTGAATAATAAATTGAATTATTCGTATTTAATTAATATTAATTAGACCGTTAGTCCGATTCGAGCGAAACGAAAGCCCTTTGACTTAGAAAAATGAATTCTTTTCATTAAAAGTAATATTAAAGCCTAATTGCTTTTAGAAATTAGTTGACTTTGTTATTTGTTTGATTATCAGTCGAGTTGCGTGCCGAGACGAGTCCGAAAAATTCCGAAAAATGGGAAACGAGTCAGATAAAGATCAGTTGAGCGGTCAGCGAGTCAATTTTGATTCTAAAAATTATTTTAACTATAAAAATGATTATGTGCATATGTGCTTATATGTATTATGTGGTTAATCGAGTCTTACTTGCTAATATATAATATACGAGTCAGTCATAAGCGCATGGGTAGACAATAGGAACATTGTAAAGTCGATTCAAGACGCAATTGAAGTACAAAATGACTAAACCAGTCTATTTCTCTAACAAAAGCTAAGCTAGCAAGGCAGGTTGAGTCGGTGATAGACGAATGTGACATATTTGTAGTGAGTCGCGCAGAAGGTATGTTTTTCCTCTATTCTAATTGCAGAATAGTGATATTTTTTTTATAAGCTTATCACGATTGCACTCTTTTGATTCTTGTTCATAAACACTAGGGCTGTCAAACGGATAATTCGGATACGGATCTGCCTATATCCGTATCCGGATCCGAATCCGAAAATCCATATCCGTATCCGTATCCGAATCCGAAAATATTTAAAGAATTATATTCGGATCCAGATCCGACGGATACTATCCGGATACGGATAATATCCGGATCCGAATCCGATTTTAAATCAGATTTTTTATTTTTTATTATTTTTTTTAAAAAAATGAAAACAATTAGAAAAAATATAGTAAAAATTAAAAATTCATTTTTAAAAATTAAAATAAGAGATAAAGTGATTTAATCATATTTTATTTTTATTTTAAAAATTAATTTTTTATTTATCTTTTCAATATAATCGTTATTTCTAAATTGTTGAACTCAAATGACTTTTTTTCTCCATGTCTATAAAATTTTACAAACATAATATATCCGTATATATATATGTATATATATATATATACATAAATATACTATAAATTTAATATAATATATTTTTAAATTATTTAAATATTTAAATATAAAATATATTTATCGGATACGGATATTATCGGATACGAATATGCCTATATCCGTATCCGTATCCACAATCGTCGGATTCGAATACGGATAATATTCGCTTTGTTTCGGATACGGATAATATCCACTTTATTTCGGATACGAATGCGGATTTTTCGGACGAATATCGGATTTTTCGAATTTTTTTGACAGCCCTAATAAACACTGATACACACTTGCTATTCTCTTGTTCATATTTCATTTCGATTCTTGATTTCTCCATTTCCTTGGATTCCTAATTCATATTCCATTTGTTACTCACTTATATTGATATATTCTGGTGATTAGAATATATCAAAGCATACCCATTGTTTCGGATGCTGTGTGATGGACTGGATAATGATATTTTTGGGATTAAGTGTGTCTTAATCCTAAGGACCGGAACATGACCGGAGCCTTGAGATGGGCCGTAGTGCCTAGGTACCCGACTGGATCTAGATATGGAGATATATATTTGCATTATATTTTGACTGATCAGCAGGATAAAATGCAAACTTGTGTCCAGTTCAGTTCATTTGTGCTCGCCAGTAATGGACTTCTTTCTATTTTCGTGGGGTTATATCTTTGCAGATATACACGGATTACCGATTTATTTAAATTGCTTTAACACTGTTTTTATTTTGCGGACTTATTGAGCAATTTTTGGCTCACCCTTTTTGTTGTTACCCACCTTATTATTTTCAGTTAAGAAGGAATATGAAACCCATCAGGACTCAAGTGGTAAAGAAGCGGGTCAAGCCTCGGGATCCTCTCATACCCAAGGTGTTGATCCCAATCCAAGAAGAAAGCTTTGAGTTGCCCGAACAGGTGGAGTGTAGATAGTTAGTGTGTGTGTTTGAATAAAAGATGAAATTAGTTTAAAACTGGTTAGACAATGGTTTGTAATAAAGAGAGTTGTAAGATTTTGAATTTGGTTTATAATAAAGTAGTTAGTGGTTCTTGTTTTCATACTTCAACCTAAAAAGATCCTGGTTAGTATTAAAGGGGTTTAGAATTATTTCTTTATTATTTTTCAATCAGATTGTATAGGTTTGGTGAGTAGCTAGTAACCCCCAGACTTATACCCCGGGTCTGGAGGGTATTACAGTATGGTATCCTAAAAACCTATGAGCTTGAAATAGAGCAAGATGAGAAGATGGAGAAAGGAAGAAAGAAAGGAGGATCCATTGCATTGGTTGCTGAGAAAGAAAAAGAGAAGGAGATAAAGGTTGAAGCTGTTGATTCTGCACCAAACCCTAGAGTTTGTGAAGGCAATGGAAAAGGGCTAGTAGCTGAACATGAAGACCATTTTAGTCAAGATAACACGGATGACATATATGAGCATCTTGCTTTTCTTTCCAGGAGATTTGCCAAGCTCAAATTCAAGAAGACTTTTGTGGCAGCCATGTCAAACAGAAACATGGTTGATAAGTCCAAGTTCAAATGTTTCAAGTGTGGCTTGGCAGGTCATTTTGCTAGTGAGTGCAGAAAGCCTGATTCTGGTAAAAGAAATTTGAGCCTGTTGATTATAAGAAAAAATACTTTGAGTTTCTCAAGCAAAGGGAAAGGGCTTTCATCACTCAAGAAAATGACAGGGCTGCAGATGGATTGGAAAAAGATGAAGACACAAGCTATGTCAATTTAGCACTTATGGACAAATCAGATGAAACATAAACAAGTTCATCAAGAAATCAGGTAATCACTACTAACCTAGCACATTTAATAAAATCTGAGTGCAATGATGCCATCAATGACATGTCTATTGAACTGTATCATTTGTGTGTTACTCTTAAATCCCTCACTAAGGAAAATGCCAAAATTAAAGAAAAAACATGTTTTTAAGTGAGAGGAATAATGTGCTAGAGACTCAATTTATTGAATTTGAAAAATTGAGAATTAAATGCAAGATTGCTAAAGAAGAACTAACTGAATCCTTAGAAAAAGAGGAGATTTTAAGAAAGTAACTTGAACGAGAACATGAAGTAATTAAGGCATGGAAATCATCTAGAGATGTCCATACTCAAATTACTAAAGTTCAAGGCATAGTTACTTTTTGTGATGCAGCCTGGGAAAAGAGCAAGGAGAAACTGGATTCTAATATGAAAGATGGTAACTTGACAGATGTTCAGTCGACGGATGATGAGGAACATCTGTCGGATGAGAAAAAGGATCATCCGTCGAGTTAAACAAAGTCAGTTAGCAAATCTCAGTTAATCAAGCTTAATGAGAAGTATGGATCAGTTTCTAAGAACTTTATTCCACGAAAATCTAGTCAAGTTAAGAAGAACAAAAGAGTCAATGTAGGTCATCTGTCTATCAAGCAATTGAACGACATACTGGAGAAAATTAAATTGAAGAAAGAGTCAAAAAGGAAAAATAATAGAAATGGGAAAGTAGGAATTAACAAATATAATAACTACACACCTGATAAATATGCTCCTAGAAAAATATGTGTTAAGTGTGGTAGTGTAAATCATTTTTCTGTTAATTGCAAACTTGCTAAGCCTACTCCTATGCCTGCACCACTTTCATTTCCCAGCATGCCTATAATGCATGTCAATGTTATACCTGCACAAAATTTGAATGCCCATTTGCACAAAATCCATATTATGATGCAATTAGTATGCCACAAATGCCATTTAGCATGCCTTACTGGAATAACATATTTGCACAAAGTATGCCCTTTCATGTTAACCAATCTCTGCATGATAACTCTGCAATGATGAATGGTTTCAAAGGTCCAACTCAGATGACAAAGGATGAACCTGAAATACCCAAGTCAAATGAGGTCAAACCTAAGAAACCAAAGAAAAAGCTAACAAGGTAGGACCCAAGGAAACTTGGGTACCAAAATCTACTTGATTTAACTTTAATGTGTGCAGGGAAACATAAAGAATCTTTGGTATCTGGATAGTGGTTACTTAAGGCACATGACTGGAGATTCAACCCTGCTCACTGAGTTCAAAGAAAGAGCTGAACCAAGTATTACTTTTGGAGATGACAGCAAGGGTTATACTATGGGATACAGCTTGATTTCAAAGGATAATATCATCATTGAGGAAGTTTCCCTAGTGGATGGTCTCAAGCACAATATATTGAGTATCATCCAGCTTTGTGATAGGGGCAACTCAGTTACTTTCAATGCAGAAACCTGTGTTATGACAAACAAGAAGAGCAATAAAGTGGTTCTCACTGGAGTGAGAAAAGGCAATGTATATCTAGCTGAATTCAACTCAACAGATGAAGAATCTGTAACTTGTTTTCTTAGTAAAACAAGTCAAGATGAAAGTTGGCTATGGCAAGAAGTTGTCCCATCTAAACTTCAAGACCATGAACGAGTTAGTCAACAAAAAATTGGTTAGATGTATTCCTCAAGTGGAGTTTTAAAAAGATCGATTCTGTGATGCCTTCCAGAAAGGAAATCAGATTAAAGCATCATTCAAAAGAAAGCTTGAAACAACAATTGAAGAACCTTTGCAACTGTTGCACATGGATTTATTTGGACCAGTCAATGTATTGTCTATCTCAAGGAAAAGATATTGCCTAGTAATTGTAGATAATATCTCAAAGTTCTCTTGGACATATTTTCTAAAATCCAAAGATGAATCTGGTGAAATCATCATCAATCATATAAGGCAAGTTAACAATCACCTTGATTTCAAAGTTAGAAGAATCAGGAGTGAAAATGGAACTGAGTTTAAGAGTTCTGTGATGAAATCATTTTGTGAAGAGAATGGGATCATGCATGAGTTTTCTGCAGCTAAATGGAGTGGTGGAAAGGAAGAACAGATCTCTTATTGAAGCTGCAAGGACAATGCTAGAAGAGTCAAAACTACCAACATATTTTTGGGCTGAAGCTGTGAATACTGCATGCTACACTCAAAATATTTCCTTAGTCAATCAAGCAAAATCCATGACACCCTACCAATTTTTCAAGAACAGGAAGCTAACTCTAAATTTTTTTCATGTCTTTGGATGCAAATGTTACATTCTAAGGAATCAAACTGAACAGCATGGAAAGTTTGATGCTAAAGCAGATGAAGGAATATTTGTTTGATATGCTGTTGGAAAAGCATTCAGAGTCTACAATCTTAGAGCAAACATTATCATGAAATTTGTACATGTTGTGTTTGATGACAAGAAGATTGAAGGACTAAAAGATGAAAGTTTCCATGATAGCCTCATATTTGACAATGTTGAGATAGATTGTGATGACAGTGATGATGATAGAGATCAAGAAATAGTGACTAAGGGTAATGCAGAAAAGACTATCTCCCATGATGTTCAAAATTCAGCATTAGTCGAGATACAAAATGCATCATCCATCAGAAGACAATCAGCCTCATCCATCGAGATACAAAGTGCATCATCCGTCGGAACATTGAGAGAAGCTGAGAGTCAAAACAGATCACTTACAGAAAGAACTCCCACCTCAAATGAAAGATCCATAACTCAGGGGGAGTTTCTTCTAATCAAAACTCAGTCACACATCAAGACAACAATGAGGCCTCAACAGAGAAAATGGACTAGAGATCACCCATTTGAACTGATCATTGGTGATGTATCCTCAAGAGTTCAAACCAGGAAAGCAATTCAAGAGGAATGTATTTATAGCATCTTTCTATCAAAGGAAGAGCCTAAAAAGGTAAAGAAACTCTGTTGGATCCTGATTGGATTTTAGCTATGCAAGAGGAGCTAAACCAATTTGAGAGAAACAAGGTATGGAAGCTGGTACCCAAGCCTAAAGGAAAGAATCCAATTAACACCAAGTGGGTATTCAGAAACAAGATGGATGAAAATGGCATAGTCATCAGCAACAAAGCTATACTGGTTGCTAAGGGCTATTGTCAACAAGAATGAATAGATTTTGATGAAACTTTTTCTCCTGTTGCAAGATTTGAAGCCATCTGAATTTTCCTAGCCTATGCAGCCCATGACAATTTCAAAGTCTATCAAATGGATGTCAAAAGTTCCTTTCTGAATAGAGATTTGGAAGAGGTAGTCTATGTCAGTCAGCCTCCTGGTTTTGAAGATCCAAATTTTCCAGAATATGTCTACTATCTTCTGAAAGCACTTTATGGGTTGAAGCAAGCACCTAGATCCTGGTATGATAGTTTGTCAAAGTTTCTCTTAGAAAATCACTTTACTAGAGGTACTGTTGACAAAACCTTATTCTTTAGAAATGTTAATGACTCTAGCATACTTGTTCAAATTTATGTAGATGATATTGTATTTGGCTCTACAGATGAAAAACTTTGCAAAAAGTTTGCCAAATTAATGCAAAGTAAGTATGAAATGAGCATGATGGGAGAACTAACTTAATTTTTTGGTTTACAAGTTAAGCAAGTTAGTGATGGAATATTTATCAGTCAAACAAAATACATTTATGATCTTTTAAAGAAGTTTGAACTAATGGATTGCATAAATGCAAAAACTCACATGGCCACTACTACTAAACTTGAATTAAACACTACTGAAAAGTCTGTGGATATTTAAAGTTATAGAGGCATGGTTGGTTCACTTTTGTACTTAACAGCTAGTAGGCCAGATATAATGTTTGCTAGTTGTCTCTGTGCTAGATTTCAAGCTGATCCTAGAGAATCTCACTTAATAGCTATTAAGAGAATTTTCAGATATCTCAAGGGTACCCTATAGATTCTGGTTTTGATCTATCTGGTTATTCAGATGCAGATTATGCAGGTTGTAAAATTGATAGAAAAAGTACAACAGGAACCTGTCAATTTCTAGGAAACAAGCTGGTATCCTGGTTCAGTAAAAAGCAAAATTCAGTTTCTACTTCTACAGTGGAAGCTGAATATATTGCTGCTGACAGTTGCTGTGTACAGATTTTATGCATGAAAACCAAATTGCTGGACTATGCTCTGCAAGTGGACAGAATTCCTATTTTATGTGATAACACAAGTGCAATTGCCATTATTGAAAATCCAGTACGGTATTCCAGAACAAAGCACATAGATATCAAGTACCATTTCATTAGGGAGCATATAATGAATAGTACCATGGAAGTTCATTTTGTTCCAAGTGAAAAACAGCTTGCAGATATCTTTACCAAGCCACTTGATGAATCCACCTTATCTAGGTTGGTAAGTGAGTTAGATATGCTTAATTATTCTTAAATCATTGTTGAAATTTTTGCAAGTTGAAATGCAGCCAGAAACTTAATTGATTTTTATGATTTTAAGTGGAAATTTGGCTAAGTCAAATTCTACATCTCGACAGATGTTCATTATCCATTGAGTTTGATCATCTGTCGAAATAGAAAAGCCTAGTAAAAATCAATTACTTTTCTGGATTATTTTAAACCGGACGGATAAATTATTTTACTCTCAGCCGTCGAATTGTCTACATCCTAGCCGTTAAAGTTCTAAACATTATCCATCAGATTTACTTACAGTCTGAAAGTATATCACGACGGATAATTGACAGAAGCTTGACATTTTATTTTAATTTTAAAACGGCTATTTTGGGCAATTCTCATTGGCTCTTTAATTTTTGTTCAATTTTATCTAAGAAAATATAAAAGCCTGACTATAAGTTCATTTTAACTTTTATCTTTCTCTACTACAATTAACTACTCTCTTATTCTACAAAGCAAAACCCTCTCTCTTTCTGCAACTTATCTTGCTCTAACAATGGCACCAGTAGTCAAAATCATGTCTCAGTTAGGATTTATCTATGAGAAGAACAATTTTGTGGCCCTTGTGAACAAAGGGATTCCAGCCTCTGAAGATTATCATAAAATGATGGATTTTGTGAAGCGATGCAAGCTTAGTTATGCCATTGTTAGGGCCAAACACACACTAATAATTCATGCAAGTATACGCGTTCGCAAGTAATATATAATTATTTTTAGTTCGTTCCCATCGAGACTGGCTTTGGTAAACTATGTAATTTATGCACCTATGCACCGATGATATGGTTATTATTCAATAATAAGACGATAACAAATTGGGTTGATTATAACTATGAATTAAACTAACAATTATAACAAAGAAAGTAAAGAGGGTTGTATATTATACGAGACAATATGGGATTCTAACTTCATTAAATACTTCATTCAATAGCTTTATTGTTCTTAACGTTAGCATGCAATGGTGATGACACTAATCAGATAACACGAAACTGCTAAACGCCAACTTTCGTTGCACGAATAACATACTATCAGACATCCACAAAAGAGATAGAAGCTGAATAGACACCAATTATATTGAGAACCTATATGTCTATAGAATTTGACAACATAAAGGTTTAAAGCATAAGTTTCCTATCATGATTACACAGGGCAAGTAAGATAGTTAAAATTACCTACGAATCATGCATAACAACAACACATGAACCTATGCTAGCATGGCAAGTTCTAAATCCTTAAATTTACTGTCACTTCATTAAAGATTAACACGCTATCTTACAAGTTCGCGACTCTTATAAGACAAATAAGCACAACTAATACTAGGTTAATATAGAATCACCACATACTAAGGCATCGAAAAAAATTAACTAATAAATCTGCTAGAAACCCACGATAACGATTAGCCCATAATCGAACTCATCATCAACGTGGGTTCCGATAAAAGCATGGTATAATAAACGTAGTCTTTATACTTAAACAAGAAAACCAAGTACGAAAATCCAAGTCACAACTTAGAACAAAGATTCACAAGTAAAACACAAGATCTTCTTCGTCTTTGTTGAATCCGTGCTAAAACGGTCTTCTTACGGCTCTCCTTGCGCTCTGGTACGTCTCTTCCTTGAAGACATCCTTTATTGAATATATATAGCATCCCCATACAAATCTAGAAGTACTCTAATTGTAATTAGAATAGAATCAGGATTCTTTGAATTCGCACCGGCGCGACCGCGCGCTATCACAGCGCGGGCGCGCTGCGTTTCTGAAATCCGGGCGCGGCCGCACGCTTGACCAGCACGGGCGCGCCGTACTTTTGGAAAAACTTCAGATTTTCTTCTTTTCCTTGCTGCTTTGAGCCAGCTTTCCACGAGCTTTTATTCCAACACCATCTTGACACCAAATTAGCACAAAACAATGCTTATTCACCTGATTACCTAGATAATACCTGAAATGCAAAAACACTAGAAAACACGTTAAAACACTTAACAACTTGAGTATAAATACATCAATTCAAAGCTTATTAAAGCATAATAAAGTGTCATAAATGCCACTCAACATACCCCCAAACTTGAATCGATGTTTATCCTCAAACATAAACAGACTCAAATCAACTTACAATTAGAGACGTGCGTGTGTGCAAATGTTTACAGATATACTATCGCAACTAGATCAATAATCATGACTCACTACTTATCAAGGCAATCGCAAGGTTATAAATAAAATAAAATGCTAGACTCAAAATAACTTATAACACTTCAATTCTTATATCGGACTTCTATACGGATTCATGCTTTTTATTCATAATGAAACAACATACATATGCTTATTTGATCGTGCAACGAGTGAGGTCCACAAAAGATTTATACAATAGTACCCATGTAGCGAGCGTTAGGCTAGCGGATCCCAGACTATAAAAGCCTTAGGTCACTAGGCACAAAGTGCCCTAAGAACTTAATAACTCGAGTATTAAAGAGCCCACTCATGATCAATTATACATAACAGATATATTTTTTCTTTTTCTTTTTCTTTTTCTCTTTTTTTTCTTTTCTCTTTCTTTTTTTTTCTTCTGAACGAGTGTGTTTCGCTCCATCTTGTTCAACCCAAGACTACTCATATAAATATGAGCTGGCTACTAGCCATATGACACCTAGCCACAAAAAATTGCAATGAAATCCAATTTTTCTCCAATTTCTAAAAATCCATGTTATTTTATTAGTAAGAGAATATCCTAAATTTTAAATATAAACAAGCGATTAAACCTCGACAAACAAACAAACCTTGATCATGATCTAGTACTTAAGCAACCTATAAGACTTAGTGAAATACAAGTGTCTCTAGCATGCAAATCAACTTAATATGACTCAACATCTCTAAACACGATATCACTACACTAGCATCAAAATCACAAGTCAACTGGATAAATTAGCTAAGGGATCATGTTATAATGCAAATGTATGAACTATATGACAAACTAACATTAAAACTACAAAAAATAAAAAAAAACTACATGGCAAAATATGCAACTATATGAACCAAACTATCATGAATATACAAACTATATACGACTCACACCAAACATATTCCTTCAACTACTACCCCCAAACATAAAATATTCACTGTTCTCAGTGAAGGTAATAGTAAGGAATCGGGCATACCTAATCAGAATTAGGCTCCTCACCCTCAACGGGTGGAGTGTCAGGTGTTTCCGGAGGTGGATATACGGAATCTTTACCAAATACTGGCCACTGAATGTCAACACCTGTGGCTCTGAAAGTTATCCCCAATGCCTGGGTGATATCATGTGCAAACCTGATGTGGATTTCATGCAACGTATCCATCCTCCTATCCAGATGCCTGTACTGCGTCATGCTCTTCTTCGATGGTTCCTGTAACTGTGACGGCTCTATCTCATCACCCAACTGAGCTCTCCAACCTGCCGCACGAGCATACTTAGACCCACCATCATACATCTGATCAGCTGGTCGCTTGCCCAGAAGCATATCAAACGAATAACCAAGCCCCTTAGAATCAGGCTTACCACCATTCCACTCCACCATGTTCAATATAATTGAACTATCAATAGCATAACTAGGGTGCTGAAGCTGCTCATGTGCGGGCCAACAAACACGAACTGATGCACACAACCTCGTCACTATGGACGCATAGGGTATAGAACCTGTAGTGATCCCTCTCAAAAATCTCAAAATACCATGGTGAATAATCCTGCTAATGTACACATAATCACCCTTCAACATACCCAACAATAAATGTGCTCGCTCCACCATAACCTCATGCATATGAGAAGATGGCAAGATATTAGCATAAATGAAGGCGTTCCAAGCGCATGCAAACCTGTTCATACAAGAAGCAGGAAATATGGCATAATCCATTATGCCCCTCTTGAGCTTCCATCGAGTCTTCGGCACACATAGAGCAGTAACAATCAAATCAAAATCCTCTGGAGTCTTATCATTCCAAATATCCTGGTCGGGCATTTTCACGGGCTGATTAATTACCCTCTTTATCACCCCTGCACTATACTCCACCTTCATCCCCCAAACCACCGTGAAACCATTCTTCACTGCCCTTGCATTCGCATAGAACTCTCGAACAACACTCATGGGCACAACGGTGGGTTCCTCACAAAAAGAAACCCAAACCATCCCCTGAATCATCTCCAATAGCTTACCATCCTTCCCCGAGGGCAGAAAACCTCGCTCCTTGATGATAGGCTTCAAGAGAAGCCTCGAATACTCCGCTTCAGCCTCGGAAGTAGAGAACCTTGGTCTTACACCACCCACACTAGAAGAATCGGTGGTACTGTTGCTTATGTTCTTTGTCTCTTGGGTGCCGTTGGAATTGAGTAGAGAGAATAAGAGTTTGTGTTTGAGAGAGAATTTGTGAAGTGGTGAAGAAGTTTGTGTATAAGTATATGTATTTATAGGTGGTGAAAAGAGAATTGTATATGGAATAGAAGTGGGAATTGATTGTGGGAATAATGGGAGGAATGGGTTTGATTTTGAGAGGGAAATTTGGGATGTGGGGGAGTAAAATTCGGTTAGGAATTGATTTTGTAGCGAAAATCCCGATTTTCCTCTTCAAAACTGCCTTTTATTTTTTTCTGATTCATGACCATGGTGCGGCCGCGCGCTAGGACAGCGTGGGCGCGCGCTATTTCTGTGAAATCGGCACGGGCGCGCGCTGGATCAGCACGGGCGCGCCGTGTTTCTTTAATTTCAGCGCGGCCGCACGCTAGATTATCGTGGGCGCACCTGGCTTCTGTAGTTGGACCTGAATTTTTCTATTTTTCCAATTTTTTTGTGATTTTCTCTTTTCTTCTTGCTTCCTCTACATACTAATGTACAACAAACTTGGGTTGCCTCCAAAGAAGTGCTTGCTTTAAGTCGGTATCTTGATGTAGACTTAAGATCAAACGGACAATAACACGACACTAACCACCTCGTGCTTTGTCGTGTCACCATAGTAATGCTTCAACCTCTAACCATTAACCTTGAATGCTTGGCCCGGATCATTCTCAAAAATCTCCACCGCTCCATGTGGAAACAGAGTTTTGACAATAAACGGCCCTAACCATCTTGACTTCAACTTTCCAGGAAAAAGACGGAGACGAGAGTTAAACAAAAGAAATTATTGCCCTGGTACAAATGATTTGAGCACTAGACCCCGATCGTGCCACCTCTTGACTTTCTCCTTATACATTTTATTTTTCTCATAAGCTTGAAGTCGAAACTCATTGAGTTCATTCAATTGAAGCATCCTTTTCTTTCTAGTTGCATCCAAATCCAAATTCAATTTCTTCAAAGCCCAATATGATTTATGCTCTAGCTCTACCGGCAAATGACACCTCTTACCATAACCCAGCTGATATAGTGACATCCCTAGCGGAGTCTTGTATGCTGTTCAATACGCCCAAACAGCTTCATCAAGCTTCAAAGACCAATCTTTTCTTGATGGACACACAACTTTCTCTAAAATGTGCTTGATCTCACTGTTAGATACCTCGGCTTGACCATTCGTCTGAGGATGATAAGCCGTAGCAATGCGATGTTTCACATTATACCTTTGCATCATAACAGTGAACTTGCGGTTACAGAAATGCGACCCCTTATCACTGATTATGACTCTTGGAGTTCCAAATCTTGTCAATATCTGCTTGTAAAGAAAATTAAGCACTACCTTTGCATCGTTCATTGGCAACGCCTTAACTTCAACCCATTTCGATACATAATCGACCGCCAATAAGATATACTGATTGTTACAAGACGAGACAAATGGCCCCATAAAGTCAATTCCCCAAACATCGAAGACTTCGACCTCGAGAAGAACATTAAGATGCATCTCATCCCTTTTAGACATATTCCCAACTCATTGACATCAATCACATTTCAAAACAAATTGTTGAGCATCATTAAACAAAGTTGCCCAAAAGAAACCTGTTTGAAGAATACGAGATGCTGTCTTTTCTCCACCATAATTAACTGCATAAGCCGTTGAGTGGCAATCTCACAAGACTCCCCTCATTTCGCTGTAAGGAATACATCTCCTGATGATTTGGTCAGCTCCTTGGTGAAAAAAAACGGTTCATCCCACATATACCATTTCACTTCATGTAAAAACTTCTTCCTTTGAGCTGGAGTCAACTCTGGAAGCATAACGTTACTCACAAGGTAGTTCACTATATCGGCAAACCACGGTTCTTCTGCTTGCACTCCAAATAACTGCTCATTGGGAAAAGACTCATTAATCAAAGATTTATCTTGTGTAGTAGCAATTGGATCCTCTAAACGCGAGAGATGATCGGCGACTTAATTTTCAGTCCGTTTTCTGTCCTTGATCTCTAACTTAAACTTCTGAAGTAAAAGAACCCATCGAATCAACCTTGGTTTCGAGTTCTTCTTCGAGATGAGATATCAAATTTCTGTGTGATCAGTGAAAACTATCACCTTCATCCCAAGTAGATACGATCGAAATTTCTTAAAACCATAGACGATAGCCAAGAGTTCTTTCTCAGTAGTGCTGTAATTCAGTTGAGCACCATTAAGAGTCTTACTAGCATAGTAGACTACATGAAATATGTTGTTCTTGTATTGCCCAAGAACTGCTCCAACAACATAGTCACTTACATCACACATCATTTCTAATGGTTCAGACCAATCAGGTGCAGTTATGACAGGTGCCGTAATCAAACTCTTTTTCAATGTCTCAAAAGCAGCAAGGCACTCGTCATCAAACTTGAAAGGAACGTCTTTCTCTAACAAATTGCACAACGGCTTCGAAATCTTCGAGAAGTCCTTGATGAAACACCTATAGAAACCCGCATGACCAAGAAAATTGTGAATTCCCTTAACAGATATGGGTGGAGGGAGATTTTTGATCGCCCCCACCTTGGCTTTGTCCACTTCAAGCCCTTTGCTAGAAACCTTGTGACGAAGAATGATGCCTTGACGCACCATAAAATGACATTTCTCCCAATTGAGAACTAAGTTGCTCTCAACACACCTTTTCAATATTAACCCAAGATTGTGCAAGCATTCGTCATAAGAAGTTCCAAAGACTGAGAAATTGTCCATGAATACTTCTACATTATTTCCAATAATATCAGAGAAGATAGCCATCATACATTTCTGAAAAGTGGTTGGCACTCCACATAGTCCAAAAGAAACTCTTCAGAATGCAAAAAATGCTGAAAGGACATGTGAATGTAGTCTTCTCTTAATCTTCTGGAGTGATACAAATCTGATTATATCCCGAATAGCCATCCAGAAGACAATAGTAATCATGCCCAGCCAATCTATCAAGCATCTGATCAATGAAAGGTAGAGGGAAATGATCCTTCCTTGTAGCCTTGTTCCACTTTCTATAATCCATGCAAACTCTCCACCCCGTGACTGTTCGTGTAGGAATAAGCTCATTCTTCTAATTTGTTACACAGTGATACCACCTTTTTTGTCACACAATGAACTGGGCTCACCCATGAACTGTCAGAAATAGGGTTGATGATACCTGCATCTAGCCACTTGAGGATTTCTTTCTTCACAACCTCTTTCATGATCGGATTTAGCCTTCTCCGTTGCTCAATAGTAGGCTTGCTTCCTTCCTGTAGCAGAATTTTATGCATACAATAAGAAGGGCTGATTCCCTTGATATCTGCTATAGTCCAACCAATTGCCGATTTGAACTCTCTAAGAATTCTCAAAAGCTTCTCCTCATCGGTACCTGAAAGATCAGAGGCAATAATAACAGGCAAAGTAGATGCATCACCTAAAAATACATACCACAAATGTTCAAGCAAAAGCTTAAGCTCAAGAGTAGGAGCTTCCTTAATAGATGGCTTGAGGCACTTCGGAGAACTTTTCAACTCCTCAAATCCAAGAGATAAGGCATATCTATCTTTCGCTTCCAAGGAGAAGCATTCAAATATTGCAAGTGCTCGTCACCCTCTTCATCTTCACTATCAGAATTCCCCAGTAAGGCCTTCTCTAAGGCATCATACCTTAGCAAACGACCGAGTTCAGAAGTAACCACAGTATCGACCATTTCCACCTTAAAACACTCCTCATTTTCTCTAGGGAATTTCAAGGCATTGAACACATTAAAAGTCACATCCTGATCCATCACTCGCATGGTAAGGTCATCTTTCTGCACATCTATCAAGGTCCGGCCAGTAGCCAAGAAAGGTCTTCCCAAGATTATGGGAATCTTCTTATCCTCCTCGAAATTAACAATTACAAAATCAGCAGGGAAAATGAGTTTATCCACCTTGACCAAGACATCCTCCATAATTCCTCGCGGATATGTAATAGAATGATCGGCCAACTACAGAGTCATGTATGTAGGCTTTGGATTAGGCAAGTCCAACTTTTTGAAGATTGACAATGGCATCAGATTAATGCTAGCTCCCAAGTCACATAGACACTTATCAAATGACACATTTCCAATGGTGCAAGGAATAGCGAAGCTTCCGGGATCTTTAAGCTTGGGAGGCAATTTCTGTTGCACCACATCACTACATTCCTCCATGAGAGCAACGGTCTCTAAGTCATCAAGCTTCATCTTCCTAGAGAGAATACCTTTCATTAATTTCGCGTAACTAGGCATTTGCTCAAGAGCTTCAGCGAAAGGTATGTTGATATGAAGTTTCTCGAACACCTCCAGAAACTTCGCAAACTGCTTATCCAGTTTCTTCTTTTGCAGCCTTTTAGGAAAAGGAGGTGGAGGACAGATCTGTTTCTCCCCTGTATTACCCTCAGAAGGAGAGTGCTCAATAGTAGTCTTCATTGGTTCCGCTTCGGCTTCCTTCTGCACTCCTTCTTCATTAGCCTCCACTTCAGAATTTGGAGTCTTAGCTTCTTCAGGATTCGCAACCTTACCAGACCTTCATGTAATCAACATAATCATCGCAAATAACAATTAAAATAAACCAACATTACATAATCATCATAATTTTAAAATAAAATCGTATGAAAACCTCCCAAATATCAAATAATTATCATATTTGAAACAAGATGAAGTGTGTGTGCGTGTATGTGTGTATACAAGAAGGAGAGATGATACATTTAAGATGTTAATCGGCTAGGTGTGAGAGGTTTTATTAGTGGAATTGTTTAAAAATGCTCGATTATCGCCTTTAATCGTCGGAAGTCTCCAGTAAATCTCCAAGATTTGATATTGTGTTTTTTTTAAACTACTTGTAGTTAGGGTTTTTGAAAGAGGCGGATCAGATCACGCTTGCCGTATTACTTCATTGCGGGGGAGACATCTGCACCAATGATATAATGTGGGGCATGATTTAGGGCCTATTTTTTATTTTCTATTTATTTTTTTTTATTTTTCTTTCTGTATAGATTTTATGTTGGTACTATAATATTAGTAATTTTATATTAACAAAAAGAAAAATCAAAATTTATCTAATTACAAAATTTTAAAATTGTTAATATCTTTTATCTATTATTTTTAAAAAAATGTCAATAAACATTTAAATTTTTAATAAATTAAATAATAAATACTTCGTGCAATGAGCCATTATGGCAGGTCACTCCTCAGACAATGAACCACTTCAGGGTGCCTCCCATAATGTATAAATGCGACAGGTGGTTTCACAAGCAATTTCTGGCTGTGGAAGACTACCCATATATATATATATATATATATGAGAAAAAGGTTCCCTAAGTTAACTTTATGAAAATTATCTCAAGTTAGTAGAATTTTGTATATGAAAATTGAATGGAATTTTTGCAACAATAGAACTATTCCCCCTACATTTACAAAAATACCCTTACCTTTGTATTGAAAGCTTAATTAACTTTAGATAATTATCTAAATTTATATTTAGGATCCTTAAGCCTTATATATATATATAAGTTTGATTGTTATTTTTGGCTAAATCTTACTATTGATAATTTACTCTTGATTACTGCAAAAAGATTATTGTCCCTCATTGAGAAATATTTGTTATATTACCTCTATTTTTTATTCCAACTATCCCAGAAATGTGAAGCAAAGTTCAAAATTATATTAAATCCATATACGTTGTTAACTTATATTCAACAATTTTTGTAGATTGTAAGTCATAAGAAAGTAAGATTTTTATAGATCATGAACAATAAATCCAAAATACTTATTCCTAAATATCTTGTTTAACATTATAAAAGTAATAATCTCAAACATGACTGGTCAATCACACTTCTGTTAAGAGACTTAAAATTTAGCAATGAATGTTCAAATTTGAGAATAAAATCTTATAATTTGACAAACTTAAAATTAAACAATGATTTTTGATTAGTTAAACAAACTTCTATTTTTTAGTTAATTAGTCAGTTAAAAATTTTATATTGGAATATTAATGTTCACATATTAAAAGTTCTAACGACCTTCTTGATGTCCATGTATCATAAATATATTTAAAGGATAACTAAAATGTAAATTTAGATAAAATAAATGTAAAAAGGTTGTATTTATTTTTAGGTTTTACATAAGATGTGTTGCTGGTTGAATTAAAATATTGAATTGTTCCTTTCCAATGAAGGTCTGATGGTAACAACATTTTTGCCACCTCCATCTTCTTGACAACAGAAAAATCCTATCCAACAACACCACCCACTTGGGCAATCCCAACATGGTGTTCCTGCACCATATTTTCAACTAATATTAAAATTCTTGAAATTCATGTGATAATCTGATAAACATATTAATTAATAAAGTTTCACAAATATGATAAACATATTTTATAAAAGTAGGCTTACTGCGTAAAGAATGCAGAGGGATTGTCACTTTGTCTATAGCCGAAATTCCGCTAATTTCCGCTTTCGATTGAATATAGAAACTTGAGTAGAACATTAAAAAGATGCTGCAAACAATAAGTTTTGAAAATTCCATTTTCATAAATTGTTATTGATACCAACTCAGGTTGAATAGGAGAAATAATGCTACACAACTTATTGTTAGCACTCCTTTAAATACATTGAATTGAAATGACACATTCATTCATAAATGTACGTGTAGAAGTTGGTTGTAATAAATACATTGAGTTGAATATACGAATTATGAATATGATCTCATTTATGAATAAGAAATATGTATGTAGAAGTTGGTTTGTAGTACACCAGGAAAATCAGATAATCAGATCAATTTCGAATCGGTTCGACATTCAAATTATGATACAACCGAAGACCATTCCGATCGGATCGTATGTGATTTCGTTCGGGTGTAACTCAGATTAAAAAGGGCTGAAATTCGGATAAAATTTGGACAAAATTCAATTTGGATTCAATTCGGTTCGGATATTTTCGGATCATAACTTAGTCATTTTTTTCAATTCACGGGACTTAAAAAAATCTTTTTATTAAATATGGTACTTTTAATATAATATAATGTACTTTTACAAAATTTAATTATTAAATAACTATATTATCATAAACATAAAATACTTTGAATATGAATTTTGCTTATTTTAGATTATATCTGGTTCTGATATTTATGATTCGGTTTTGTTCAGTTCTAATTTAAAATCGGATCAAGTATTTTGGATCAGTTTCGGTTACATTTTTGGGTCGTGTAATTTTGGGATCTGCTTGATTCGATTTTCGGATAAATATCGGATTATATAATTCAGATGTCGTATCAAATCTCAGTTATCATGAATTTCGGTTCAATTTTTTGGATTTAGACCCATTTTTCCAGGTCTAGTTTATAGATATGGTTGTCTGCATAAGTTGGTTTTCCATATGGTACCCTTCAAGAATATACCTTTGTTTAACGGGTGACTATTAGAGTGGTATCATGTGGATAAAGTCCAAAGTAAATGTAATATCCGATATTTTCCGTGTAATTATATAAATAATAAATGGATATTTTATGAGTATTATGTGATTAGTAAGTGAATTTTGTGAATTATGTGTTAATTAGTTTCCTGTGTTTGTTGTTTGTATGTGTTAGAATTTGCGACATTTTAATTTTTATATTCTCAGAATGAGGTGTGGATTATTTAGATATTTTTCTAATAATTTATATGATGTTATAAGATTTTCTAATTGATTTACATATTTAATTAATTGTTTTCAATTTAATTATTATTATATATCTAGCTGACTTCAACTCAACAAATGCAGAATCTGTAACTTATTTTCTCAGTAAGGCAAGTAAAGATGAAAGTTGGCTATGGCACAAGAAGCTATCCAATCTAAACTTCAAGACCATGAATGAGTTAATCAAGAAAGAACTGGTTAGAAGTATTCCTCAAGTGGAGTTTTCAAAGGATGGATTGTGTGATACCTTCCAGAAAGGAAAGCAGATTAAAGCATCATTCAAAAGAACCTTTGCAACTGTTGTACATGGATTTATTTTGACCAGTCAATGTATTGTCTATCTCAAGGAAAAGATATTTCTGAGTAATTGTAGATGATTTCTTAAAGTTCTCTTGGACATATTTTCTAAATTCCAAAGATGAAGCTAGTGAAATCATCATCAATCACATAAGGCAAGATAAAAATCACCCTGATTTAAAAGTTAGAAGAATCAGAAGTGATAATGGAGCCGAGTTCAAGACTTCTTTGATGAGATCATTTTGTGAAGAGAATGGGATCATGAATGAGTTTTCTGTAGCTAGAACTCCACAACAAAATTGAGTGGTGGAAAGGAAGAACAGATCTCTTATTGAAGATGCAAGGACAATGCTAGAAGAGTCAAAACTACCAACATATATTTGGGCTGAAGTTGTGAATACTGCATGCTACACTCAGAATATTTCCTTGGACAATCAAGCAAAATGAATGACACCCTACCAATTTTTCAAGAACAGGAAGCTAGCTCTAAATTTTTTTCATGTCTTTGGATGCAAATGTTACATTCTAAGAAATCAAACTGAACAACATGGAAAGTTTGATGCTAAAGCAGATGAATGAATATTTGTTTGATATGCTGTTTGAAAAGCATTCAGAGTCTGCAATCTTAGAGCAAACATTGTAATGGAATCTGTACATGTTGTGTTTGATGACACGAAGATTGAAGGACTAAAAGATGAAAGTTTCCATGATAGCCTCATATTTGACAATGTTGAGATAGGTTATGATGATAGTGATGATGATAGTGATCAAGAAATAGTGACTAAGGGTAATGCAGAAAAGACTATCTCCCATGATGTTCAAAATTCAGCATTAGTCGAGATAAAAAATGCATCATCCTATAGAAGACAATTAGCCTCATCCGTCGAGATACAAAGTGCATCATCCGTCGGAACATTGAGAGAAGCTGAGAGTCAAAACAGATCACTTACAAAAAGAACTCCCACCTCAAATCAAAGATCCATAACTCAGGGGAGTTTCTTCTAATCAAAACTCAGTCACACATCAAGACAATAATGAGGCCTCTTCATCTAGAGCTAATCTGCCTCAATAGAGAAAATGGACTAGAGATCACCCATTTAAACTGATCATTGGTGATGTATCCTCAAGATTGCAAACCAGGAAAGAAAGTCAAGAGGAATGTCTCTATAGCATCTTTCTATCAAAGGAAGAGCCTAAAAAAGTAGAAGAAGCTCTATTGGATCCTGATTGGATTTTAGCTATGCAAGAGGAGCTAAACCAATTTGAGAGAAACAAGGTATGAAAGCTGGTACCCAAGCCTAAAGGAAAGAATCCAATTGACACCAAGTGGGTATTCAGAAACAAGATGGATGAAAATGGCATAGTCATCAGCAACAAAGCTATACTGTTTGCTAAGGGCTATTGTCAACAAGAAGGAATAGATTTTGATGAAACTTTTTCTCCTGTTGCAAGACTTGAAGCCATCAGAATTTTCCTGGCCTATGCAGCCCATACCAATTTCAAAGTCTATAAAATAGATGCCAAAAGTGCCTTTCTGAATGGAGATTTGGAGGATGTAGTTTATGTAAGTCAACCTCCTGGTTTTGCAGATCCAAATTTTCCAGAATATGTCAATTATCTTCTGAAAGCACTTTATGGGTTGAAACAAGCACCTAAATCCTGGTATTGATAGTTTGTCAAAGTTTCTCTTAGAAAATCACTTCACTAGAGGTACTGTTGACAATACCTTATTCTTTAGAAATATTAATGGCTCTAGCATACTTGTTCAAATTTATGTAGATGATATTATATTTGGCTCTACAGATGAAAACTTTGCAAAAAGTTTGCCAAATTAATGCAAAGTAAGTATGAAATGAGCATGATGGAAGAACTAACTTACTTTCTTGGTTTATAAGGTAAACAAGTTAGTGATGGAATATTCATCAGTCAAACAAAATACATTTATGATCTTTTAAAGAAGTTTGAACTAATGGATTGCACATTTGCAAAAACTCCCATGGCCCCTGCTACTAAACTTGAATTAAACACTACTGAAAAGTTTGTGGATATTTGAAGTTATAGAGGCATGGTTGGCTCACTTTTGTACTTAACAGCTAGTAGGCCATATCTGTGCTAGATTTTAGGCTGATCCTAGAGAATCTCACTTAATAGCTATTAAGAGAATTTTCAGATATCTCAAGGGTACGCCAAAACTTGGCATTTGGTACCCTAGAGATTATGGTTTGATCTAACTGGTTATTCAGATGCAAGTTATGCAGGTTGTAAAATTGATAGAAAGAGTACAACAGGAACCTATGAATTTCTAGGAGACAAGCTGGTATTGTGGTTCAGTAAAAAGCAAAATTCAGTTTCTACTTCTATAGCAGAAGCTGAATATATTGCTGCTGGCAGTTGCTGTGCACATATTTTATGGATGAAAAACCAATTGTTGGACTATGGTCTGCAAGTGGACAAAATTCCTATTGTCTGTGATAACACAAGTGCAATTACCATTACTGAAAATCCAGTACAACATTCCAGAACAAAGCACATAGATATCAAGTACCATTTCATTAGGGAGCATGTAATGAATGGTACTGTGGAACTTCATTTTGTTCCAAGTGAAAAACAGCTTGCAGATATCTTTACCAAACCACTTGATGAATCCACCTTTTCTAGGTTGGTAAGTGAGTTAGGTATGCTTAATTATTCTTAAATCATTGTTGATATTTTTGCAAGTTGAAATTCAGCCAGAAACTTAATTGATTTTTATGATATTAAGTGAAAATTTGGCTAAGCCAAAGTCTACATCTCGACAGATGTTCATTATCCATCGAGTTTGATCATCTGTCAAAATAGAAAAGCCTGGTAAAAATCAATTACTTTTTCTGGATTATTTTAAACCCGACGGATAAATTATTTTACTCTCATCCGTCGAATTGTCTACATCCTGGCCGTTAAAGTTCTAAATATTATCCATCAGATTTACTTAGAGTCTGTAAGTATATCATGACGGATACTTGATAGAAGCTTGACATTTTATTTAATTTTAAAACGGCTATTTTGGGCAATTCTTATTGGGTCTTTAATTTTTACCTTAATTTTTTGTCTAATTTTATCTGAGAAAATATAAAAGCCTGACTTCAAGTTCATTTTAACTTTTATCTTTCTCTACTACAATTAACTACTCTCTTCTTCTTCAAAGCTAGACCCTCTCTCTTTCTGCAATTTATCGTGCTCTAACAATGGCACCAGTAGTCAAAATCATGTCTGGGTCAGGATTTATCTTTGAGAAGAACAATTTTGTGGCCCTTGTGAACAATGGGATTCCAGCCTCTGAAGATTATCACAAAATGATGGATTTTGTGAAGGGATGTAAGCTTAGTTATGCCATTGTTAGGGCTAAACACGCGCTAATAATTCATGCAAGTATACGCGCCTGCAAGTAATATAGACTTATTTCTAGTTCGTTCCCACAGAGACTGGCTTTGGTTAACTATGTAATTTATGCACCTATGCACCGATGATATGGTTATTATTCAATGCTAAGACGATAAAAAATTTGGTTGATTATAACTATAAGTTAAACTAACAATTATAACTAAGAAAATAAATAGGGTTGTATATTATACGAGACAACATAGGATTTTAATTTCATTAAATACTTCATTCTATAGCTTTATTGTTCTTAACCTCAGCATGCAATGGTGATGGCACTAATTAGATAACACGAAACTGCTAAACGCCAACTTTCGTTGCACGAATAACATACTATCAGACATCCACAAAAGAGATAGAAGTTGAATAGATACCAATTATATTGAGACCCTATAAGTCTATAGAATTTGACAACATAAAGGTTTAAATCATAAGTTATCTATCATGATTACACAGGGCAAGTAAGATGGTTAAAATTACCTACGAATCATGCATAACAATAACACATGAACCTATGCTAGCATGGCAAGTTCTAAATCCTTAAATTTACTGTCACTTCATTAAAGATTAACACGCTATCTTACAAGTTCGCGACTCTTATAAGACGAATCAGCACAACCAATACTAGGTTATCATACAACTACTACACACTAAGGCATCGAAACAAATTAACTAATAAATCTGCTAGAACCCCACGATAACGATTAGCCCATATTCGAACTCATCATCAACGTGGGTTCTGATGAAAGCATGGTATAATAAACATAGTCTTTATACTTAAATAATAAAACCAAGTATGAAACAAGAGTAAGGTTCACAAGTAAGAAAACTAGAATCCAAGTTACAACTTAGAACAAAGATTCACAAGTAAAACAGAAGATCTTCTTCGTCTTTGTTGAATCCGTGCTAAAATGGTCTTCTTAGGGCTCTCCTTTCCTTCTGGTACGTCTCTTCCTTGAAAACTTCCTTTATTGAATATATATAGTATCCCCATGCAATCTAGAAGTCCTCCAACTGTAATTAGAATAGAATCAGGATTCTTTGAATTCGCACCGGCGCGGGCGCGCTTCCTTTCTAACATCCGGGTGCTTGCCAGCGCGGGCGCGCCGTACTTCTGGAAAATCTTCATATTTTCTTCTTTTCCTTGCTACTTCGAGCTGGATTTCGACGAGCTTTTATTCCAACACCACCTTGACACCAAATTAGCACCAAAATAATGCTTATTCACCTGATTACCTAGATAATGCCTGAAATGCAAAAATATGTTAAAACACTTAACAACTTAAGTACAAATGCATCAATTCAAAGCTTATTAGAGCCTAATAAAGTTTCATAAATGCCACTCAACATACCCCCAAACTGGAATCGATGTTGTCCTCAAGCATAAACAAACTCAAAGAACAAGAAACAAATTGCATGAATGCAACTAAATGAATGCACCGATCCCAATAGAATAACTCAACCAATCAATAAGCAACATCTCAAAAAATACAGTTACTTGCATAAAGATCAATCAAATCATACAAATCAACTTAGAACTGGAGACGTGCGTATGTGCAAATGCTTATAGATATAGTCTCGCAACTAGATCAATAATCATGACTCACTACCCATCAAGGCAATTGTAAGGTTATAAATAAAATAAAAAGCTAGACTCAAAATAACTTATAACACTTCAATTCTTATATTGGAGTTTTATACGGATTAATGCTTTTTATTCAGAACAAAATAACATACATTTGCTTAGTTGATCGTGCAATGAGTGAGGTCCACAAAAGACTTATGCAATAGTACCATGTAGCGAGCGTTAGGCTAGCGGATCCCAGACTATAAAAGCCTTAGGTCACTAGGCACAAAGTCCCCTAAGAACTTAATAACTCGAGTACTAAAGAGCCCACTCGTGATCAATTATACAAAACGCATATATTTTTTCTTTTTCTTTTTCATTTCTTTTCTCTTTCTTTTTTTTGTTTTTCTGAACGAGTGTGTTTCGCTCCATCTCATTCAACCCTAGACTACTCATATAAATATGAGCTGGCTACTAGCCATTTGACACCCAGACACAACAACTAGCAATGAAATCCAATTTTTCTCCAATTTCTAAAAATCTATGTTATTTTATTATTATGAAAATATCCTAAATTTTAAATATAAACAAGCGATTAAACCTCGACAAACAAACAAACCTTGATCATGATCTAGTACTTAAGTAACCTATAAGACTTAGTGAAATACAAGTGTCTCTAGCATGCAAATCAACTTAATACGACTCAACATCTCTAAACACAACATCACTACACTAGCATCAAAATCACAAGTCAACTGGAAAAATTATCTAAGGGATCATGTTATAATGCAAATGTATGAACTATATGACAAACTAACATAAATTCTACCAAAAAAATTGCATGGCAAAATATGCAACTATATGAACCAAACTATCGTGAATATGCAAACTATATGCGACGCACACCAAACATATTCCTTCAACTACTACCCCCAAACTTAAAATATTCACTGTCCTCAGTGAAGGTAATAGTAAGGAATCAGGCATACCTAATCAGAATCAGACTCCTCACCCTCAACGGGTGGAGTGTCAGGTGTATCCGGAGGTGGATACATGGAATACTCACCAAATACTGGCCACTGGATGTCAACACCTGTGGCTCTGAAAGCTGTCCCCAATGCTTGGGTGAGATCACGTGCAAACCTGCTGTGGATGTTATGCATCACATCCATCCTCCTAGCCAGATGCCTGTACTGCGTCATGCTCTTCTTTGATGGTTCCTGTAACTGTGACAACTCTATCTCATCACCCAAACGAGCTCTCCAACCTGCCGCACGGGCATACTTAGACCCACCAGCATACATCTGATCAGCTGGTAACTTGCCCAGAAACATATCAAATGAATAACCAAGCCCCTTAGGATCAAGCTTACCATCATACCACTCCACCATGTTCAATATAATCGAACTATCAACAGCAGAACTAGGGAGCTGAAGCTGCTCATGTACGGCCCAACGAACATGAACTGCCGCACACAACCTCGTCACTATGGACGTATAGGGTATAGAACCCGTAGTGCTCCCTCTCAAAAATCTCAGAATATCATGGTGAATAATCTTGTTAATGTCCACATAATCACCCTTCAAAATAACCTACAATAAACGTGCTCGCTCCACCGTAACCTCATCCATATGAGAAGATGGCAAGATATTAGCATAAATAAAGGCATTCCAAGCGCGTGCAAACCTGTTCATACAAGAAGCAGGAAATGTGGCATAATCCATTGTGCCCCTCTTGAGCTTCCAACGAGTCTTCGACACACATAGAGTAGTAACAATCAAATCAAAATCCTCTGGAGTCTTAGCGTTCCAAATATCCTGACTGGGCATTTTTGCGGGCTGATTAATTACCCTCTTTATCGCCCCTGCACTATACTCCACCTTCACCCCCCTAACCACCGTGAAACCATCCTTCTCTACCCTTGCATTCGCATAGAACTCTCGAACAACACTCATGGGCACAGCGGCGGGTTCCTCGCAAAAAGAAACCCAAACCATCCCATGAATCATCTCCAATAGCTTACCATCCTTCCCCGAGGGCAAAAAACCTCGCTCCTTGATGATAGGCTTCGAGAGAAGCCTCGTCTACTCCGTTTCAGCCTCGGGAGTAGAGAACCTTGGCCTTACACCACCCACACTAGAAGAATCGGTGGTGTTGTTGTTTACTTGTGTTCTTTGTCTCTTGGGTGCCATTGGAATTGAGTAGAGAGAATAAGAGTTTGTGTTTGAGAGAGAATTTGTGTTTGAGAATTTGTGAAGTGGTGATAAGTTTGTGTATAACTGTATGTATTTATAGGTGGTGAAAAGAGAATTGTATATGAAATAGAAGTGAGAATTGTTTGTGGGAATAATGGGAGTAATGGGTTTGATTTAGAGAGGGAAATTTGGGATGTGGGGGAGTAAAATTCGGTTAGGAATTGATTTTGTAAAAAAAATCCCAATTTTCCTCTTCAAAACTGCCTTTTATTTTTTTCTGATTCGGGACCATGGTGTGGCCGTGCACTAGGATAGCGCGGGCGCGCACTACTTCTACCAAATCGGCGCTACTGCGCGCTAGATTAGCATGGGCGCGCCGTGTTTCTGTAATTTCAGCGCGGTTCCGCGCTAGATCATCGCGGGCGCGCCTGGCTTCTGTAGGTGGACCTGATTTTTTCTCTTTTTCTGATTTTTTTTGTGATTTCACTACTAGAAAAATGCCCTTAGACATCAGTTATAAACGATGTCTTTTTTCTTTTAAAACCGATGTCGTCGCATGTGTAAAGAAAGGTGGGGGTCTTTAACATCGGTTTTTAGCCGATGTTAAAGATGTACACAGACACCAATTTTTTGAGCAAACTGATGTATAATTAACCCTTTTTTTGAATAAAATATGTAAACTAGATTGTCAAAAATGGTATTTATGAGGTTAAATACCATTTTAAACATATAACAGGGAACCACTTTTAACTGATAGACATCAGATTCTTAAATAAATCATAGTCCTTATTTACATCGGTTTATTTTCTAAATCGATGTTAGACATGTATTATAACTTCAATTTTAGTTTAAGAAGCGATGTGAAACTTCTACTTTAACATCGGTTTTATTTCATTTTACTTTTATGTACTTGCACAAAGCGATGTGTTTTAACATTATAGACATAATTTTCTTCCCAATAATTTGATTTAATTTGTTGGTTTAGACATCGTTTTTAGTTTGAGTAGGTGATGTGTTTTTAGTTGATTTACATCAGTTTTATAACAAGAACCGATATTTGAGTTTTTATTTTTAAAAAATAAGCTTGTGCATTTGTGCATAAACCCAGAAAAAGCAAAAACAATATCAAATGAATATCTAATAAACAACCAAATTATATACTAAATCAACATGTCTACAACCAAAATCCAAAATGCATTCTCCGACAACCAACATTTAACCATTCTGACGTCCAACAAACAACCAACATCCATATCTACAACCAAAAACCAATCCACCCATCCATATTCATCTCCATATTCCAACTAAAATTCATTCAACTTAATATTTACGTCTAAAACTTACTAATATAAGAGACCACTAAAGTTTGCAAAAGCATAGGGTTCCCTTACTAGTTTGCAAAAATCAAGTCATTAAAAACTTTATATCAACTCCTGGATATATTCTACAACCTCCATTCGTACCTCGTCAAGCTCGTCCATCGTATAAGACAAACGGGTCTTGGTCACCCACTAATTTTTAATAAACGTGACAAGGAATTAACACATGAATTATGTAGAACTATTTATTTTAACAGTTAACACGTGAATTAGATATACCTTGGTTCTAAATGTCATTTTTCTGTCAGAAATTATTTTTTTCATATAGTGTAGGATGACGTAGCCGCATTCATGACCACCAGGCTGTTTGGGCGATCCCTTTATAAAACAACAATATCGAAGTCAGAAGGAAAGAAAGGGGAACTTCACCAACTGGAGTAACAGACTAAATGCAAAACTTACAACAAGATTCTTAGTTTTTGCAGGCTTATTTCCCCTTCCAGTTTTGGCATTAAAAGTTTTTATTATGCTACGTGATAGATGGATAAAATGTCAAAAAAATACCTAAAAATAATCTACAAGCATATATATCAAAATCGAAATATGTTCACATAGAGATTACCTTGACATTGCTTTTTCCAACTTAGGAAAATGATGCGGATGAGATAAAGGATTGTAGATATAGATGTCACCCTCCCATATTATGACTAAAATCCAGTGTTGACTATTTTTTAAAATAAATATAATAAAGTTAGAATATGCGGAAAAAAATTACCTAAATATTAATTGTAACAAAGTAAAAATTTACTTCTCGTTATGTGGCAAGAAGAATACACGATCAACATTCCCCCCTTTCAATCGATTGAAAATGTAAGATTCAAAACCTTTGTTGAGGGAAAATGTAACACCAGGATCGCAGACGGCAAACAGATCTAAATCATCATTCTCAGTGACCACAGTATGCAAGTAGCTAAAAAAAATGGGCTCATTAGCATATGTATTTGTGCAGAATAAAAAGAATAAAAATAAAACTATGCTTACGCCATGTATGCCGCTATTATAGATTGTCTGATCATGTCATACTCTAACAAGGCAATTATATTTTCATGCAACATAAATATTTTTTTCTCTACTCCAAAGACCTCTACATTGCACAGAATCGGCAAAGAGGCCCCAGTAGCTTTCATGAAAGTTTTCGCCTGTTTGTATAACAAACTGAAGCAACTTGGCACATTCTTATGTGTCTTTGCCCTGTCAAATTCTTCTTGCAGGCATAGCAACTCACTTTTTGCTTTTGACAAAGGTATTTCCTTAACCTTTTCTGAAATTAATTAATAAATAATTTATTAAATATATAAATCCCTTTTCTGAGCATAATGTGAGAAATTATTGGCGTCAACATACCTTTTTAATTACAGTCGGGAAGATTACCATGTCCCGAGGCCATGCTAAATGTGAGCCAACAGCTTGGCGGACCGTCTCTATTTCACCACGTATGGGTAAGGGAACTTAGGCTTCTTCTTGGATGCTGTCGTCCACCAAAACACGAACACATCCGGCTGGCATAGGCACTCCATATATTGATTTGTTCATATCTGAGTCTTCCAAAACCATGCCAAATGCAACCTTGTTCTCAATATTGTTGTTGTGTATATGTTGTGTACTTGATGATTTTATTAACAAAACACCTTGGTAGATTTTACTTAGTGAAAAATGTAGCACTCAACGGATAAGGATTATAGTCCCGACGGATGACTCAATATAGTCCTGACGGATGATGATTTATTATCCATCGAGTGAGTAGCTTATGTAACAATAAGTCTGTAGCACATTTCTGCATACACATTGTTTACATTCTGTAAGCAGTACTCAAGTCATGTTGACTTTAACTAGATATGCAAAATAGGTTGATTAATTGTACATAGATGATGTCTTGTAATCCTGCATAAATGAAATGAAGTCAAGTGCCAGATTGTTACCCGATGGATAAACAATAATGCCATTCGATGGATGATCAACAAGACAACCCGACGGATGATCATGAACTCGACGGATGATCATGAACCCGACGGATAAAGAATTTAAACATCTATTGACAGTGACAACACAGTCACATGCGTCGAGTGTATACAAATCGAATGTGGAAGCCTATTCAACTGGGTTTTAGAGAACAAAGAAACATTGCCATTTCCATGCTATTATGAAGATATTCAAAAATTATGGAATAGAGTAATGAAGTAGCATAGTATTAGACTTGATAGTTTTTGTTTTATTATTTTGTCTTATTGCTTTGTAATCTTGGCGATATATAAACTAAGAAGCAGCAAATAGAATAACTAACTAAGCAACCAAGAGAGAAACATTAGTAAGCTGTATTTTTAGTATTTCTATGTATTCTTAGTGGTTCATTTATAAGCAGCTGTGAGCTAATTGCTACACAGAGTTCTCTTGATATATTATATATCTCTGGTGGATATATTCAAATCCACCAGAAAGTTTTTAAAGACTTGTGTTTTTAATTACTTGTGTTTTGATTCATTTTAAGTTATTATTCCGCACTCTGTAAATTAATTCACACTGATATATATATTTAAGTTAGAACAATTTTATTTGTGAAAAAATTTCAAGAATTCCATTCAACCCTCCTTCTATAATTCTTGTTGCATTGTTAAGGGACTAACAATTGGTATCAGAGCAAGCTCTTGATAAACAAAGAGTTTAAAGATCAACAAAATAGCAAGATGAACAAGAAGGATGTTGGAGTCAAGATTCCTTTTCTGGATAAAGATAATTACCATTATTGGAAGGTAAAGATGCATCTTCATTTACTTTCTCAAGATGAGGCCTATGTAGATTGCATAAAAAGAGGCCTTCATGTACCAATGAGAGCTGCAACTGGAAATGAGCCATCTGTCCCTAAGCCAAGGCATGAATGGTCTGTTCCTAATATTGAACAAGTCAGGAAAGATAAGAAGGCCATGAATATCCTGTTCAATGCAGTTGATGGTGATATGTTTGACAACATCATCAATTGCAAAACTTCCAAGGATATTTAGGATACAATACAGATTATCTGTGATGGCACTGAGCAAGTTAAAGAAAACAAGATACAGCTACTGATTCAGCAATATGAGCATTTTTATATTGAAGAAAGTGAGTCTCTCACTGACATCTTTAGTAGGTTTCAAAAACTACTAAATGCTCTGAAGCTGCATGGAAGGGTCTATCAGAAAAAAGACTCCGATCTGAAATTCCTTAGATCTCTTCCAAAGGAATGGAAACCAATGACAGTCTCATTAAGAAACTCTCAAGATTATAAGGAGTTTACTTTGGAGAGACTGTATGGCATCCTGAAGACTTATGAGCTTAAAATAGAGCAAGATGAGAGGATAGAGAGAGGAAAGAAGAAAGGAGGATCCATTGCACTAGTTGCAGAGTTAGAAAAAGACAAGGAGATGAAGATGGAAGCTGTTGAATCATCTTCAAAGGTCTGTGAAAACAAGGGTAAGGGGCTGGTAGCAGAAAATGAAGATTCTTTGAGCCAAGATGACATGGAAGATATTGATGAACATCTAGCATTTCTTTCCAGAAGATTTGCCAAGCTCAAGTTCAAGAAGAACTTTGGAGCAGCCAAGCCAAATAGAAACATGGTGGATAAATCAAAATTCAAGTGTTTCAAATATGGCTTGGCAGGGCACTTTGCCAGTGAGTGTAGAAAGTCAGATTCCAACAAAACGAAGTTTGAGCCTGTGGATTATAAACAGAAATACTTTGAGTTGCTCAAACAAAAGGAAAGGGATTTCATTACACAGGAAAATGACTGGGCAGCAGATGGTCTGGATGAAGATAAAGATGTCAGCTATGTCAATCTAGCCCTAATGGCCAAGTCTGATGAAACGGAGACAAGTTCTTCAAGTAATTAGGTAATCACTACTAACCTTGCACATTTATCTAAAGCTGGGTGTAATGATGCTATAAATGACATATCTACAGAATTATACCATTTGCGTGTTACACTTAAGTCTCTCACTAAAGAAAATGCTAAAATCAAAGAAAATAATTTATTTTTAAGTGAGAGGAATAATGTGCTAGAGTCTCAGTTCATTGAATTTGAAAAATTAAGAATTGAGTGCAAAATTGCTAAGGATGAATTAACTGAGTCCTTGAAGAAAGAAGAGATCTTAAAGAAGCAGCTTGAACGTGAACAGGAGGTGATTAAGGCATGGAAAACATCTAGGGATGTTCATGCTCAAATCACCAAAGTTCAAGGGATTGAGTCCTTTTGTGATGCAGCCTGGAAAAAAAACAAGGAGAAGCTGGAATCCAATCTGGTGGAAGGATTGCTAACAGATGTAGACTCGACGGATATCATCCGTCGGATAGTAAAAAGGGTTATCCGTCGAGTGACATAAATCCTCATCCATCAATTGTGAGCAAGCCTGTGAGTAAAGCCAAGCTTGTCAAGATAAATGAGAGATATGGATCAGTTTCCAAGAATTTTATTCCAAGAGAATCTAGTCAAGTGAAGAAGGAGAAAAAGGCTAATGTTGGTCATATGACTGTCAAGCAATTGAGTGACAGACTTGAAAAGATTGAAGTTAAAACAGAGGCTAAAAAGAAAAATAATAGAAATGGTAAAGTAGGGATTAACAAACATAATAACTACACACCTGATAAATATGCTCCTAGAAAAATATGTGTCAAGTGTGGTAGTGTAAATCATTTGTCTGTTAATTGCAAATCTTCCATGCCTACTTCCATATCTGTGCCACCTCACTTTCCCAACATGAATGCCATGCCTCCTATGCCTATGAATGCTATATCTACACAGAATATGAATGCACAGTTTGCTAACATGCCATTTGCACCTAATCCTTATTATGCTGCATTTAGTATGCCACAAATGCCATTTAGCATGCCTTACTGGAATAACATGTTCACTAATAGCATGCCATTCCCTGTTAATCATAATATGCATGATAATTCTGCTGTAATGAATGGTTTCAAAGGTTCAACTCAAATGACTAAGGATGAATCTGATTTCCCCAAGTCAAATGAAATCAAACCTAAGAAACAGAAAAAGAAAGCTAACAAGGCAGGACCCAAGGAAACTTGGGTACCAAAATCAACTTGATTTGATTTTGATGTGTGCAGGGAAACAGAAAGAATCTATGGTACTTGGATAGTGGTTGTTCAAGACACATGACTGGTGATTCTACCCTGCTCACAAAGTTCAAGGAGAGAGCTGGCCCTAGTATTACTTTTGGAGATGACATCAAGGGTTATACTGTGGGATATGGATTGATTTTGAAAGACAATGTCTTCATTGAGGAAGTTGCCTTAGTGGATGGTCTTAAGCATAATTTGCTGAGTATCAGCGAGCTTTGTGATAAAGGCAATTCAGTAACCTTCAACTCAGAAGCATGTGTTGTGACTAACAAGAGGAGCAACAAAGTGGTTCTCACTGGTGTGAGAAAAGGAAATGTGTACCTAGATGACTTTAACTCATCAAATGCAGAATCTGTTACTTATCTTCTCAGTAAAGCAAGTCAGGATGAAAGTTGGTTATGGCACAAGAAGCTATCCCATTTAAACTTCAAGACCATGAATGAACTAGTAAAGAAAGAACTGGTTAAAGGCATTCCTCAAGTGGAGTTTTCTAAGGATGGATTGTGTGATGCTTGTCAAAAAGGAAAGCAGATCAAAACATCATTCAAGAAGAAGCTTGACTCAATAATTGAAGAACCTTTGCAACTGCTACACATGGATTTGTTTGGACCAGTCAATGTGTTGTCCATTTTAAGGAAAAGATTTTGCCTAGTAATTGTAGATGATTTCTCAAAGTTCTCTTGGACATATCTCCTAAAGTCTAAAGATGAGGCTAGTGAAATCATCATCAATCACATAAGGAAAGTCAATAATCATCCTGATTTCAAATTAAGAAGAATCAGGAGTGACAATGGAACTGAGTTCAAGAATTCTGTCACGAGAGCATTTTGTGAAGAAAATGGAATTTTACATGAATTTTCAGCAGCAAGAACTCCATAATAGAATGGAGTAGTGGAAAGAAAGAACAAATCACTTATTGAAGCTGCCATGACAATGCTTGAAGAATCTAAATTGCCAACTTATTTCTGGGATGAAGCTGTAAATACTGCTTGCTACACTCAGAATATTTCTCTGATCAATCAAACTAAATGCATGACTCCCTATCAATTGTTCACGAATAAGAAGCCAACTCTAAATTTTCTTCATGTCTTTGGCTGCAAATGTTATATCTTGAGGAATCAAACTGATAAGAATGGGAAGTTTGATGCTAAAGCAAATGAAGGAATTTTTGTTGGATATGCTATGGGTAAAGCATATAGAGACTATAATCTAAGAGCCAATATTGTTGTGGAATCAATACATGTTATGTTTGATGATAAAAAGATTGAAGGACTGCAAGATGGAGATTACCATGAGAGCCTCAAATTTGACAATGTGGAGATGGTTAGTGATGACAGTGATGATGAAAGTGATCAAGAAACAATATCAAAGGATAGTGCAGAAAAATCTACCACCAATGAAGCACAAAACTCACCATATGTCGAGTTTTATAATGCTTCATCCGTCGGGAGACAATCTGCCTTATCCGTCGGAAGGCAACCCTGCTTCATCCGTCGGTACTCAAAATTCACCATCTGTCGAGTTATCAAAATGAGCTGGGTGTCAGGATAGATCACTTACAGAAAGCTCCCATTTCTCAAATCAAAGATCCATTAACTCAGGGGGAGTTTCTAACAATCAAAACTCAATCACACCTCAAGACAACAATGAGGCCTCTTCATCTAGAGCTAATCTACCTCAACAAAGAAAATGGACAAAAGATCACCCCTTTGAGCTCATCATTGGTGATGTATCTTCTAGAGTTCAAAAAAGGAGAGCAACTCAAGAAGAATGTCTGTACAACAGCTTTCTCTCTAAGGAAGAACCAAAGAAGGTAGAAGAAGCTTTGTTGGATCCTGATTGGATTTTAGCTATGCAGGAGGAGCTAAACCAATTTGAGAGGAATAAGGTATGGAAGCTGGTGCCCAAGCCTAGAGGAAAGAATCCAATTGACACCAAATGGGTATTCAGAAACAAGATGGATGAAAATGGCATAGTAGTCAGGAACAAAGCTAGATTGGTTGCTAAGGGCTATTGTCAACAAAAAGGAATAGATTTTGATGAAACATTTGCTCCTATTGCAAGACTTGAACCCATCAGAATCTTCTTAGCCTATGCAGCCCATGCCAATTTCAAGGCCTATCAAATGGATGTTAAAAGTGCCTTTATGAATGGAGACTTGGAGGAGGAAGTTTATGTTAGTCAGCCTCCTGGTTTTGAAGATCCAAATTTTCCAGAACATGTCTACTATCTTTTGAAAGCACTTTAGGACTGAAGCAAGCACCTAGAGCCTGGTATGACACTTTATCAAAGTTCCTTTTGGAAAATTACTTCACAAGAGGTACTGTAGATAAAACTTTATTCTTTAGAAAGGTTAATGGCTCTAGTATACTTGTTCAAATTTATGTAGATGACATTATTTTTGGCTCTACAGATGAAAAACTTTGCAGAAAGTTTGCCAAATTGATGCAGAGTAAGTATGAAATGAGTATGATGGGAGAACTAACTTACTTTCTTGGTTTGCAAGTTAAGCAAATTAGTGATGGAATATTTATTAGTCAAACTAAATACATTAATGATCTCTTAAAGAAGTTTGATCTAATGGATTGCACATCTGCAAAAACTCACATGGCCATTGCAACTAAGCTTGAATTAAACACTACTGAAAAGTCTGTGGATATTTCAAGTTATAGGGGCATGGTTGGCTCACTTTTGTACTTAACAGCTAGTAGGCCAGATATAATGTTTGCTACATGTTTATGTGCTAGACTTCAGGCTGATCCTAGAGAATCTTACTTAGTAGCTATTAAGAGAATTTTCAGATATTTCAAGGGAACACCAAAACATGGCATTTGGTACCCTAAAGATTCTGGTTTTGATCTAACTGGTTATTCAGATGCAGTTTATGCAGGTTGTAGAATTGATAGAAAAAGTACAACATAAACTTGTTAATTTCTAGGAAATAAGCTTGTGTCCTGGTTCAGTAAAAATCAAAATTCAGTTTATACCTCTACAGCTGAAGCTGAATATATTGCTGCTGGCAGTTGTTGTGCACATATTTTGTGGATGAAAAATCAATTGCTAGAATATGGTCTGCAAGTTGAGAGGATTCCTATTTTCTGTGATAACACAAGTGCAACTGCCATCACTGAAAATCCAGTACAATATTTAAGGACAAAGCACACAGTCATCAAGTACCACTTCATAAGGGAACATGTAATGAATGGTACTGTGGAACTATATTTTGTTCCAAGTGAAAAGCAGCTTGCAGATATTTTTACCAAGCCACTGGATGAATCCACCTTTTCAAGGTTGGTAAGTGAGTTAGGTATGCTTAATTATTCTTAAATCCTTATGAGATAATTTGCAAGTTGTAATGCAGCCAGAAATTTAAATTTATTTTTCAGTCATGGATGGAATTTCGGCTAAGTCAAATTTACATCTCGACGGACGATCTTTATCCATCGAGTTTGATCATCCATCGGAATACTATTTGCTAATAAAAATCAATTATATTTCTGGAATATTTTATACCTCGACGGATAACAGTTTATCCTCATCCGTCGAATTGTCTTAATCTTAGCCGTTAATTTCCTGAACATTATCCATCGAGTATAATTACAGTTTGTAAGCATAACACGACGGATAATTGATGGAATTTTTACAGTTTATTTTTCAACGGCTATTTTAGGAAATTTTATGTGGCTACTTTATTTTACTTTATTATTTTTGGTAGTTATTTTTTGAGATAGTATAAAAGCTTATTTCATTTCCATTGCTTTTCTTTTATCATTCTCAAATTATCTGCTCCAATTTCTTTCTCTTTCAAAGCACTTACTCTCTCTCTGCAAGCTCTTATTCTCTAACAATGGCGCCTTTTGTCAAGATTATGTCTCAAACTGGGTTTATTTATGAGAAGAATAACTTCACACCCTTAGCGAACAAGGGAATTCAGCATTCTGGTGACTACCACAAAATGATGGATTTTGTGAAGAATTGCAAGCTTAGCTATGCCATGCTGGAATCACCCACCATCTTTTGTGAAGTTGTTGGAGAGATGTGGACCACTGCTACATACAACTCAACTGATAAGACCATCACACTCACTATCAAAGGTAATGAATTTGGTATTAATAGTGATGTTATTAAAGCATGTTTCAAGATTCCTGATAATACTGTGACCTCACCAAACACAGACACTGATATAGTTAATATGCTTAATTTCATGAACTATGCTCTTTCTACTTCTAAGTTGAGTGACATTAGGAGATTGGGTCTTAGGAAGGAATGGAGTTTCATGTGTGATTAGTGACAAAGGTCTTTTCTGGTAAAATCAGTAATTTTGATTCTGTCAATATTTCCATGCTTAACATGCTCTACATGCTAGTTACAGATAAGTACTTTAATTTTAGTGACCTTCTTTTGTTTGAGTTGGGTTTTAAATTAGGAGAGTTAAATGAGAGGGGTAAAAGTGTTTATTATGTAATATTCAGGATATATCGTGTAATCATTTTGCTATTAAATAATTATTATATGTGTTCAGTATCTATTCTGTGAATTCATTGTTCAATGTTATCTGTACTTGGATATTCAGAAATAATATTAATTGAGTATTTTAATTTTTATATGTCTAAAATAAAATATGGATAATTGTCATATCTTCCTAATTATTTTTATGTTGATTTATGAATTTATAATAATCATATGAAATTTATAAAATCTTTTTCCGGGTATTTAAAATCTATTTTATAAAAACGGGAACCAACCGACATCACCCGTTGTTACGTTTTTGGAACCCGACACTCTTCCGAGAACTCCTTCCTAACCTAATTGTAATATTCCGAGCATTTTCCATGTTTTGACTTTTTCGATCCGGCGTACGGTTTGTCCTGCGCGGGTCCCGGCGCAACATTTTCGATACAATATTCATTTCGGTAAATCAATAAAACTCGTATTTTCGATAAACGGGAGCTTTTTATTAAACTATCACTTCGTAATATGTGTAACCAGGCGTTGAGACCAAGACCGCAGTACAAATTGTACTGATTTGGATAATTATCCCGAAAACCGATACCGTTTGGATCAGTTTTTATAAATAAACGTACCGTTTTATATCCGGAATGATCCAACGAGATACTAATTTTCCGTAAATATAAATAGCCTTTTACCGTATTTTATTTCGTATCAAAATCATTTGCAGACAGATAATTATATAATTTTACCGAGAAAATTCATATATTCATAAACCCTTCTGAGAATCAAACCACAAATTCAAGGTGTTAGTGAAATCCGTTTGGAAAGTTGGAGTAACCAAATTGAAGGTCTCAAGGAGTACTATCAGATTCCAGAACTTGTTTTACTGCATAATCAAAGGTTGATTTTATATATTTTTATTTATTTTCGAATTATTTTGATTAAAAATATGAATTTTTGTTCGGATGTTTGTTTGTATGATTTGATGATTACATGTTGTAGAGCTTGTTCTCCTGATGATTTTGATATATTATACGTCTGATTTGGAGTTCAATAACATGTTCAAATTTGAGTTTGATTTTCGAATTTTAAAATTAGGGTTTATAACCCGTATGAATGTTCTTAATTGAAATTTGGGGGTTTCTTATTCTGGAATAGATAGATGTTGTGGTATAGTGGGTTGTGTTCTCTGTGAAATTTGCAATCCAGTCGTACAAGTTTCATGAATCAACGAGGTCTGTAGGAGAGTGAGTTAGGTTTTAAAGTTTTCGTCGAACTCGCCGGAAACCGGCGAGTTTCTTGATCATTTTACGGCTAACTCCGGGATGATTAAAATGAATTGATGGCATGGTTGTGTTCCTTGTGAAGTATAGATTAAATCTGGAGTTTGTGGTGTTGGGAGGAGGCCGGAGTTGAGTTCTCCGGCGAACCCCGCTGTTTTCCGGCGAAGGGCTGGAAAATTTCAGTTTAGTACCCCAACTTTTGAAAACGATGAAGTTCAGTCCCTGAACTTTCCAGAGTTTGCAAAAGTTGGATTCCTGTTTTAAAAATATTTAAAAATCATATTTCCTATCTATTTTTATTATAAAAATTCGTTTTTAATTTCTGAAAATTCTAAAATTTATTATTTTAATTCCGAAAAATATTTTTAATTTAAAAATAAATCTGAATTAATTAGTTAATTAATTTCAGTTAATTTTTAATTGAATAATTGGTCAATTAATTCGAAAATTAATTGATTAATTGATTTAATTAATTATTAATTGATTTTAATTAATTATTCAATTAGATTTAATTATTTAAAAATGATTTAAGAATTCAAAAAAATAGTTTCGAGCTTTCAAATATTATTCTAAATTATTTTCAAGGCTCGATAATTATTATAAAATTGTTTCGAAGCCAGAATTAGCTAACCGAACCATGTTTGTTATTTCAAAATTGACCCAACGACCCGTTTTAATTCCGAAAAATGTTTTAAAAATCATTTTAAATACCAGAAAGCCTATTTATGACCCGAAACTTCTTTATAAATAATATGTCATTGATTATGTGACGTATTATGTGTTATATGTGACTTGTTGGTTGACGGTCGGTCTGTATATTCGATGTTTACATGTTTATTGCATAACTTTCAATCCGTTAATCGGATTTGGGTGAAACGAAGGGTGAATAGAAGTATGTGTTGAATAGAATCATATGAGTTGAATATTGATAGATGCTTATGATATGTGAGCAGAAGAGGCAAGATGTAGGAAAGGGAAACAGGTAGTTGAGGAGTAAGGAAGTTGAGATTGGAAGCGAGTGCAGTATAGTAAGCTAATACCAGTCAAGTGTTCTGAACTTTCTCGAGATATTGTTATACTTGGTAGTCCTGTGGATATTGCAAGTGCTTTGAAGCACTAAAACCTAAACCCTGATTCCAGTTATTGCTCTTGAGCCGTAAATCTTATTCTTTCTTAACCGTTGATTATTGCATACCCAAATACGAACCTCAAGTATACGATACTACTCCACAAATACATACAACTAAATACTGAACACTGAATCGAATTACCCACACACTCAAACCATTGTATCCTATGCTTTAAAAGGAAAAATCCTTGAAACCTTGAAACACTGATTCCTTTGTTATCCAATTCTTTCATTACCTAACAACTAAGCTTTGAAAATGCCATATTGATCCTCATGAACACTAAAACCATTTCTTTATGGAACATCCAATGTTGTTAATGATTCTGTTTATTGTTTATTATTGCTTATTCTGTTATTATGTTAGAATTGGATTGTTTTTATAACAACTGTGGACCAGATTCGTGGTCAGACCATATAATGGTCAAGTTAGGCCAATGTGTGCCTTGGATCCAGTAGTTAGAGCAATGCTGTGTGCTTTGCTCGGGGTTAGTGCGTGACTGATCAGTAGCTTAACCTTGGTTTTTAAAATAAAAGTATAATATCCAATTCTAAAATCATAATCCATTGTTCACTTGATTTCGTAACCATAATTACCTGATGATCATTATTCTCAGTTTTGTCATTGTGACTTGCTGAACTAGTTACCTCATTTGTGCGATGTTGTTTATATTCTTTCCAGTTAAAAAGGAACCAGTTGGTAGCGAGGATCCCCAGTCCAGCGCGAGAGCTAGGGGTTCAGGTTGAGGAAGCTAAGCTAGTAGGCTTCTTTTGGGATAACTTAAGTTTGTAAAAGTTTGTAATAATGTTTAATACTCAGTTTCGAGTTTGAATAGATGGGATTTGATCGGTATGTAATATAATAGTGTGTTTGGCTTGTGTGCATACTTTAACCTGTTGCAATCCATGGTAGTTGGTAAGTAGGGTCACTGCATATTATTATTATCTTTATTATTGTTATAAGCAGGTTATTAATATGGTGTATGTGTGTGGACCCCAAACTTATGACCCGGGTTTGGAGGGCGCCACATATTATGCTAGGTTCTTCATGATGTTAGCTAACCATCTCTTTGAGGAAATTGTGCTTGAGAACCCAAACAACAAATTAGATTGTTGGGTTCAAGAGAGAAGGATTATTGCAGATTTGAACAGGGCAAATCATCAGAATGAGGTGCCACTCTTCTATTTCCCTGTAATGGAAGCACCTCAGGTAAGTGAGGTAAGTTCATCTATCCCTACTATTTCAACCTCAAAAATTTCTTTGAATACTAGTGTAGCAATGACAACTGTGTCAATGACCCAACAGTTGCCTACCCGAGCTACCAAACCAACAAAAATTTCAAAATCCAAATCAAAGAAAGCCCCCTCCGGTATCTCTCAAAAGATGCCAGTTGTAAAATCCACCAAAACCAAAGAGGAGAGTGTGAAGGTGGGAAAGGTAGGTGAGGGACAGGGTGAACATAAAAGAAACCCTAAGGATGAGGATGGAGAGTTGAGTGGTTCCCAGCCTAGCCACACTGTAGTTTCCCAACAAACTACAGTGCTTAAAAAGGATAAAAGCTCATTTCTAGTTGCATCCTCCCAAAAGGATGTAACTATTGAACAAAGCTCTCAACCAAGAGCACGGGCCAAGAGGGTAAGGGATAGTAGCTCACCCCAAACTTATGCCATAAAGAATAAATCCAAAACCCTTGGGGATGTACAGGGTACACACACTATGCAAACTGGTGCTAAGGACACAGTCAGTGCACCTTCACAAATTCAGCTTGATGTGGCTCCAATAAATGTGGAGTCACAGCCAAAATCTCTAGTGATAGAAGCACCCCAACCACCAAATTCTCCTACAAATTCTTTGGATGTGGATATGATTAACACATCAATTCCTGATTCCCCTTCTTTAACTTTGTTGGGGAAGCCAAAATCTAATGCAAGTGAGCATCATCTTTTAGATGATTTGTTGGCTCACTTGCCAATTCTTTCAGAAACTGTTGAATCATCTGTGCCCAAAATATCATCAATCAACACATAGTCCACAGTAGTTTCTATTCCAAGTTCATTCATTTCTACTCTCTCGATGGATATTGCTCATCCGTCGAGTAGTGACTGTATCCCGATGGATAAGCTTAACAGCAGTTATCCGTTAGATAGCAAAATCACTAACCCGATGGCCACTACTCATCCATCGAGTGTCTCTGCACAGTTTCAAACTTCATTTATTTCAAGTACAGAAGATTTAGTGGTTGTACAGTCACTCTTAAGATTGAGGGAAGAGAGTGTTATAAGTGAGAGTCTGGGTTGCTCCCAGGAAAAAGGAGAGAAAAAGAGTGAAACTATGCAATCCATTTCTTCAGGATTGGTAAAAGAGAGTGAGAGGAGTCCCACCTTAGATGGTAAAGGTGAGGGTCTGAGGGTGGGGAGCCAGGGTGAGACCCTGATGCAACAAAAGAGAGAAGAAGAGAGAAATGCAGGTACAGGAGCTATAAGGATGCATGTCATTGCTAGTGAGTTAATAAATATCCAGGATGCAGACAGGGAAGGACTATCTCAGTAACCTCAAGCTGTTATAGATTCCACCTCCCTTGATGCTGAGGCATTTACTCACCCTGTTCCAGCATATCAACTTCTAGCTGAACAGGGCAATGACAATGCAGAAAGGATGCTCAATTTAGTGCACACCACACAGTCTATGCTAAGAGCTAATGATGCTATCACAGCTTTGCCCTCTACAGCTGGTGAGGTTGATTATGAGACTGGTGGTTCAGCAGATTTCTTTGGAGATGAAGGTGGAGATAGTGAAGAAGAGGCATTGGACATAGGGGAGAAGTAGGTTCAAGTTAAAGATCAGGAATGCCATCATGGGCATTTTCAAAGCACTGTGATGAGCACTACTTCAAGATAACCCTGATTCAACTAATCAATCAGATAAATACTGCTCTTCAAACCACTACAAATGCCAACACCAAGAAGCTCCTTCAAGCACATTTTGCTTCTATGCAACTACAACAGATTTAAGGCTTCCAACATGCTAGAGATGTTAACACCATCAAGGGTGACATTGATGAGATGAAGAAGGCCATTTCAGACAAAATAGATTCTAAACTTCCAAAAGCTATAATGCTTGACATCAAGAGGCAGCTCAGGAAAAATTCCGATCTTGCCACAAAGATAGATGCCTTGGACACAAGGATGACAGCCGTGGAAGCATCTCTAATAACCATTCATCTGCATCAAGCTCAACAGACAGATTTACTTCAGAAACTGGTGGCTGCTCAAACTTCCTACTCTACTCAACTTGATGATAACAAAAAGGGGGAGAAAGGACCAAGTGAGGGGGAGAAGCTTCAAATTTAAATCTGTAAAGTAATTTTGCCCACAATTGCTTTCACCAAGCCACCAGTAACAAATAGTATATATCTTATCAATGCAGCAGCAGCCAATTTAGGAGAAGCTGAAAAGGAGCAGTTGAAGCCAATCAACTGGGAGAAAATTGATGAGGACATACAAAGGAAGTTTGGGCTAGTAAAGGAGCCATAAAGTCAGCCATTCATTACTCTGAAGTCAAACAGATCTCTGTGAATGAAATGAGCATGAACTATCTGGAAAGAGGACAGCCATCCTGCATCAAATCTCCAAAAGCTGAAATTATTCTGAAGCCAAGGTGAACTATCCAAAATCATCATTAAAGAACCCTTTGGATACAGTGTATGAGACACCTAAACCTGATGAGAAGAAGCTTCTGTCAAGGTCAATTGCCTTCTACAAGGATCTAGTTGATTCAACTTTAAAAAGAAGAATTGCTAAAGTTTTCAGGAATGGGAAAGAAATTTGTGTGGTGGCTGGACAAAGAAATTTGTGTGGTGGCTGGACATCCTCAATTTGCTCAAGCAAAGAGAGAAGAATAGGCAAGATTGAAGCAGGAAAAGAAGCAAGCTATTCTAGATGCCAAAAAGGCTAAGCAAAAGAAAGAGCAAGCTTCTATCTTGGCCAAGCTACAAGCTGCAAAACCAACACAACAGATTCCTTCTCAGCCATCTGGAATCACTGAATCTCAAGATCCAAAGAAGCAAGTTGAATCAGAATAGAAGAATTCTCATAGATACAAGGAATTGGCCAAAAGAACCAAAAGAAAATTGAACTTTGTTGGTAAGGAATTGAAGGATCAGTTTCCCAAGGAATCCACTCCAACTACAACTCAAGCATCAAAACCCTCTGTGGTATTTGAAGACATCAAGGTGGTGGACCCTAACATGAACATTTCTGGTGAACCTATTGTGCCTAAAGATGAACCAATAGACTGGGAGAGCCTACCAATTCCTGACTTCAATTTTCCAATGCTTAACAAGCCAAAGAGAATAAAGTCAAGGGCAGTCAAGAAAGTGAAGTTGTCACCTCTCAAATCCAAATCTCTAGTCCAAGCTCAATCTAAAGTCAACAAGGGAGATTACATGTACTTGTGTGATATCAAGGAATTCTCTAATCTAAATCTCTATCTGGATGAATTAGAAGAAGTTAGAGGAGTTGATGCATATATAAATTGTAACACCCCCAAATCCGGGGTCGGGGATCCGGGTTGTCACGAGTTCCATTTCCCTTAATAACACCCAATCTTAATAATTAATCAACTACTCTGTACTGTGACCCCACAATAAACACACACACCACAAGTTATAGTCTCAGAGATGAACATCCAAAAATAATCACAAGTCATTTTATTCCACAATTATCTGCCAATACACCTTAAAAGGTTTTCTGAATAAATTTACATTTTCTTTGCCATTATTACAATTCATAAGTATACATAAATCTGGTACATCAAAAGTTGAAGCCTAGTCTATTGGTAGTTCCCACCTTAGTTACAGCGACTTCAATGCCTATAGGAAGCTGCAGAATGTTTCCTATACGCTCGCGAATTGGGAGATTGGTCATGTTCATCTTGTCTATCTGATGTTGTGTGATGAAAGAAGAAAGCAAGGGTGAGCAGCAAGCCCACCAAAATAATATGTATAATGATTAACAATATATGAGCCTTCTTATAGTACTCATGAAGGTCTTGTTCAAAAGAAATGAACCAAGTTGATATCTTAATGCGATGAAGTCGCAAAATATTCAGTATATATATACATATATACTTTTCAAAATATTGGAAGTCCTCTTCCATGCATAATACACACAGAGTTCCAGTGTATAACTGTATAAAAATATCGTTGCAAGGTGATCTCATATATCTAACCTTGTCTCAACATTTTTCTGAAAATCTTTGTCATGCATAAGATAATCATTTACTAGATATAAGTTTAAAAGAGGAAGTTACTAGATACTCCAATATACTTATATCTGAATAATACTTGAACTACCACCGTTCAAGTTATAATCAGTTTCAAAAGTTCATCACCCAGATGAGACTACAAGATAAGACTTGAATAGATTCAATCCTTGAAATGTCATTATAAATAATGAAGTTACGAGATACTTCATTAAGTCCCGATATATATACACCTATATATATACATTTCATACACTCCTTGAAAACCTCTGTTATGAAAATTATAAACAGAGTTGCAATATCCAATGAATTTTGGAAAGAAATAAATTTTGGCATAAACCTGATATCTTGCTGATCAGGCAAAGATACCAATAAGTAACCTTTTCTACTAGTAGATGGATGAATCCCCCATCGGTCATCACCCTGGCCACATAAGGACCTTGTGCTGGACCGCCACCCGGCCTCTTACGCGTTGATGGACTGCCACCCAGCCACTTACACTTTGATAGACCGTACCCCGGCCTGTCGCTTATGCCGACTCAATTAGATGGACTTACTTCCCGGACGTTGGGCAAGTAATCAAATTGTTTCCTCAAAACAGCAACCACGTTGCGAATGTAAAATACACCACAGAGCCGGATCCCCCAGGTTTTGAGCGAGTATTTAAATCCCCTTTGAAAGGAAGATATTAAATATAAAAATGAGTTTTGGGGTCCACTCTAACTTTAAAAATCATTTTGAAGACTCGAAAACATTTTTAAGAATGTTTGGAGTACTGCTGATTTATTAAAATAAATCAGTCCCAATATATTTAGAAAATATCTGAATATTATTATTTAAATAATATTCCCATAAAGAATAATCTTTATAAAAATAATTGAAGTAGAAGTTTTAAAACTCATACTTGAAATGGATATTAAATAACCAAAGATATACTTATACGAAAGTATAATCTTTATTTGAATAATCGAAAATAAGTTTGATTATCGAAACATTATTCTTTAATAAAATAAAGAATATTATTAAATAATAAGCGGAGTCATAATACCTCGAATGAATATTATAAATAATATTCTTTAAATAAAATAAAGGAGTCATACATCCTCAAATGAATATCCAAGTAATATTCAATAAATAATATAAAGGAGTCATAAGTCCTCGAATGAATATTCAAGATAATATTCATTAATAAAATAAAGTTATCGAATAAACCTTATTCGATTAATAGCTTTGAAAACTATAACCATATATATATATATAAAATATATATATATATATATATATATATATATATATATAAAATCTACTCGGGATCCTCGATTCCCGGTTTTAGAAAATGTTTTCACCTTTAGGTCCCTATACTAAGGGTATATGCAAATTACCGTTATTCTCTAGCATAGGTATTATCAACTGAACCAACAGATATATATGGCAAGAATACGAAACAGGCATGCATATGTACCATATCACATGCTACAATATATCGCAAGAATTTGCTAATATAACCATCATGCATCTATTACAAGATAATGCATATACAAGTGTATACATCACAACAACAGTATAACGGGTAGAAAACTTGCCTGAGCGACTGGGGGTTACGAATGGCTCGGGACGAGTCTGGTAACCTATAAGCAACAAGTAAGTTGGCATTAAACCAAAGTCACTTGTAAATTTATACTCTAACCAACTCAGACTCTAACGCTCGTTTTGCGCTTACTGATTCTCTTAAGTCACTCGAGTCCCCTCGGCTCCACTATTTTTAATAATTTAACCATTACGAGTTTTAAGGTGATTCCTTCGCGAGTGTCTTACCAACTGCCTATTACACCCTACATAAATGTTTCATACTTCAATTAGTCCTTTAAGGTCTTTAACCAAGGTTTCAAAGTAAGGCGAGGGGTAAGGGTTCGTTCGCGAAACGTCGTTACTTAAAACGGCCGTTTCTCCTAAACCGTTCATCGGAATCAAAGGAACCACATATCAAAACGAAGCTCGTAACATGAACTATCTAAACATGGCAATGGTCAAAACCTAGCAGTGAGTTCAAGGGTTCTGATGTTAAGAACAAAAACAGTCTACAGTAAATCGGGCATTACGACGACTATGTTTACGCGATTACCCAATTTTAAACCACTCCAAATCATCTCACAATCAACCCACAATCACAACTCAATCAAAACTCCATCCATACTTTATCATAACAGCCCCAACAACTCAACATTAACAATTTATACTATTCTTTATCATGAATTTAAACTACACTTAAGTTCATTAACCAACAACCAAGATTTACAACTCCAAAAACATCCCAAAACCAACTAATCTCTACATACACAACCATCAAGCCTCTCATGAACTAGAATACTCATATTATGCTCTTAACATTCAATAACAAAGCTTGGTTAAGAGATTATACCTTCCTTGAAGCTTCTTAACACAACACAAGAGCTTTGAATGCCTAAAGAACCTTGATCCTTGCTTGTATAACCTTAAACTTTCATAAAAATTCAAGAAAACTAAAGTTATTTCTTGAAGGTTACTATTCACCATCTTCTTCCTTGATTTATTAGAAGAGATTGTGAAGGAATTAGGAGCTTAAACTTATAGGATATCCATATCTATGTACAAGGAACCTTAGATAATTACCTTGTGATTTAACAATGCTTGGAACTTGATTTTTGGAAATTTCTTCTTTGAAAAAGAAGAAAAGCCGAGAGCAAGCTTGGAAGAAAGAGAGATTTTTGTGTTTTTGCTTTGATTTGATTCTTTGGTTGGTTGTTTTTGATTTGTTTTTGGGTAATTACCTTTCTAACCTTGACTTTGTGTGGTTATAAACCAACCACATCTCCTTCCTCCCTATGTCATGTTTATGTCATCATGTGATGTCATCCTCCCCTCTTTGTCCTCTTCTCATTGGTTGGATGACATCATCCCCTCTAATCTCTTTGATTAGCTTCCTAATTGTTTGCCTAATGACCGCTGATCTGTTATACGGTTCGCTTAACTTTCGTTCTCGTTTCTCGTTTGAGGGATCATACCCGGGATCTTATTACTTGGGTTCCCTTAACCTTTCTCAATACATTATATTCCTTTTATGATCCTCTCTTATAATCCTTGAATTTAAATCCTTTTAATCATGTTACCTTATACTCAATTCTTTCCGTATCTAGTGGATTTCCGGGAAAAATCAAAGTGTTCGGAATTGGATTCTGACGATCTTTACATACACTTATATACCATATAGAGTGCCAATAAAATCTCAGAATATCCATAAAAGAACCCCTACCTAGTGTGGCATGAAAAGTTTTCTCATTCAGCAAAAACACTATTCATAAGGGTTTCAAAAATTTTCCAAAAATTGGGGTTATTACATAAATCTACCTGAAAGGTTAGTTTTCAAGTACAAGGGATTCAATGGCCACTTCACAGGATCCTTCAAGAAAGCCAAGTTGTACCGATAAAGGTTTATTCATCTTTTAAGAAGAACTTTGGGTTCAATGTAACTGCAAGAAGATTGGTTCTAAAGAAGATTGAAGAACTGAGGAGTATTAGAGCTAAAGATGCACTCCCAAAGACTCTAATTATTCCTTACACAGGGGGAAAGAGTGCATCTAAGGCCCTACTGGCTGATGGAGTTCATGGATGACAAAGGGGTTAGAAGATTTTTCAGATTAGAAGACCAATTATGCATCTCTAGCAATTAGAGTCTCTTGGAGATGCAAGAAAAGCTAAATCTCTCAGAATCTGATGAACTGGAATTCCATAGACAGCTCCAAAATCAGATAGATGAAAATAACAGAAAGCTTGGAAAGAGATCCAGACCTTCAAGGAACTAGATAAATATGCTCAGGCTAGAGGAGCACTTTGAAAATGACTGTGAGCTAAACTTTGTACATTTTGTTAATTGAAGCACTTTACAGTCTTATCTATCTACTTTCAAAGTTGTATTTTTAGGGTGTTTTGTTATCATCAAGTTTCTCTTAATTTATGGCTATAATTCTAGTAGACATAAATTGGGGGAGATTGTTGTGTATATGTTGTGTACTTGATGATTTCATTAATAAAACACCTTGGTAGATTTTACTTAGTGAAAAATGTAGCACTCGACGGATAAGGATTATAGTCCCGACGGATTACTCAATATAGTCCCGACGGATGATGATTTATTATCCATCGAGGAGTAGCTTATGTAACAATAAGTCTGTGGCACATTTCTGCATACACATTGTTTAGATTCTGTAAGTAGTACTCAAGTCATGTTGACTTTAACTAGATATGCAGAATAGGTTGATTAATTATACATATATGATGTCTTGTAATCCTGTATAAATAAAATGAATATAAGTTCCAGATTGCTACCCGATGGATAAACAATAATTCCATTCGACGGATGATCAACAAGACAACCCGACGGATGATCATGAACTCGACGGATGATCATGAACCCGACGGATAAAGAATTCAAACATCTATTGACAGTGACAACACAGTCACATGCGTCGAGTGTATGCAAATGGAATGTGGAAGCCTATTTAACTGGGTTTTAGCGAACAAAGAAGCATTGCCATTTCCATGCTATTATGAAGATATTCAAAGATGCTGGAATAGAGTAATGAAGTAGCATAGTATTAGGCTTGATAGTTTTTATTTTATTATCTTGTCTTATTCCTTTGTAATCTTGGTGATATATAAACCAAGAAGCAACAAATAGAATAACTAACTAAGCAACCAAGAGAGAAACATTAGTAAGTTGTATTCTTAGTATTTCTCTGTATTCTTAGTTGTTCATTTGTAAGCAGCTGTGAGCTAATTGCTACACAGAGTTCTCTTGATATATTATATATCTCTGGTGGATACATTCAAATCCACCAGAAAGTTTTTAAAGACTTGTGTTTTTAATTACTTGTGTTTTAAATCATTTGAAGTTATTATTCAGCACTATGCAAATCAATTCACACTGATATATATATTTAAGTTAGAACAATTTTATTTGTGAAAAAGTTTCAAGAATTCCATTCAACCCCCCTTCTGTAATTCTTGTTGCATTGTTAAGGGACTAATAATTGTCCACAGCCAGCTCACATTTTTTTGCACCCTACATTTATAAGGGAAGACAGAAAATAAATAATTTATGCAAGCATGTGTTGTGTGCACTATCACATATTGATACTAGTATAAGCTTCTTACCTTTGGGTCAGATGGATCTTTGTCAAAAGCAATACATTCGTCATCTTCAGCCACCAACAATTCCTTCGCAATAGTTAGTTTTACACCTTCATCAAAGATTCCATGACATGATGCTGTTTTCTCAGATAAATTTGGAGAAAATTGAGCCTTTAGAGCTTCAATCTGTGCCGTGAAATCCTTCTTTAATCTATCCATCTCAGCATCCCTCTGTCGATCACGGTCCATCAACTCAGCCTTTGTAATTCTTGTTCATTTCTCCTTATGCAAATTGAAAAACAATGTTGGGGTGACAAACCCTCCAACGCCTCGAACCCGTTCTGAATGTTCAGGAGTTTCCAGGGCCATGCTCAACACATCTACAACACCCAATAGTTGAAATTCTCCATTTTCCTTCTTCTCCAACAAGGCATCATGTCAACAGAAAATAAGAAAACAAAAAGTAAAATTACTTGCTTCGAAGCTTGTAAAATCTACTAAAATATTTTACTTATAATTTTGGAATTTATTTCTTCCACTTCTTCATCATATGTCCCATCTTTCTTCTTACGTCCCTTTTGCCAAAAAATCGCCCTATCTTTCTTCTCCCCAGGCTGCAACCTCCCTGCTTTTATCTGTTTAAAATATAGAAATAACTAATCCATGAAAAATAAACAAAAAAACAGACAACATTGATAATCACTTACTTCCTCTTCTTGTAAACCGATATACCCTTTCCTCGACATGCGGTGTGGATATTTCCGCTTTTTCACCCAATCGCTCTGATCCTTACGCAATGGCTGTAGCAAAATACCAGTTTTTACTTGCACCTCGTAATTAAATAAAAACTTATGGCATTTTTTACTAATTTATAATATTTATAAATTTATAAATTTATAACTAATTAACTAAATTGTAGTCTTTTATCTAAATTGTACACTATTTAAGTTATCTACTACACACAATATTTTTTTAATTCCTATTAAAAACAATATTTATAAATTTTTTATACCTCCCACTTCTTCGAAGTCCTATCTACAACAAATTTTTTCCAAGCATCCTTGCTCACATAGTAATATTTCTTTGGAGGTTTCCTAAGCTTTTTCTTCTGTCCAACAAACGGCATGACATAGTCGGAAGTCAACATAGTTTTGAATTGCCTCCACTTCACTCTTGCAAACTTTAGCACCAAAGCCTTACATTCGGGAGGAATTTTGAATGTACTCTGAAAACAATTAAAAATAGATTTAAAAACAATTAAAAGCCTAAGAACATGTACAATTGAAAGCCTAAGAAGATGTACAATTTTTACCTCAGCATCAGACCATAAGTTGGCTTTTAATTCCTAATCCACCTTAGGCCAGCTTGCAATATCGATTGGAATCATAGTTCTGGCTAGCATCCCAATTTAGGACTGAAAGTTGTGTCTAGTATCTCCTTCGGGCTCTCTCCATACATATTGCATATGACTTTAATTTTCGTTCCCTGAGCTTTCTTGATCACGACTTTGTACATTCTTGAAATACCTCGCGCAGATCCATACCTATGTTTTGAAGTTTCAGTATTGGTTGCTGGTTGAGTTTCTGTTTCATTTGGTGTTCCTTTTGGTCCTTCATACTTACCACTGGCAGCTGTTCTAGATTCCCTACTTCTCTTCGGCTTTTTCTGCTTCTTAGCTGTTGGTACAGAGTCAGCTTCTTCAGTTGTTGCTTCTTTTAGTTTAGACTGATCAGATTGTTCTGTTGCTTTGATCAGTAGAGGCAACTCATTGGCTTCCTCGGCTGTTTTAGATTCAATACTTTTCTTGGACTTTTTCTGCTTCTTAGCTGCCATTTTAATCCTTCAATCTATAAAGTGTAACAAAATATTAGATATGCAGATATACATATAAATAATTAAATATGCAGATATACATCCAGATAGAACATGAATAATTAAATATGCAGATATAGAACATGAATAATTAGATATGCATATAATTAGATATGCAGATAATTAGCTATACAGATAATTAGATAAGCAGATAATTAAATATACAGATAATTAGATATACAGATAATTAAATATATCCAGATAATTAAATATGCAGATAATTAAATATGTAGATAATTAAATCCCTAGCACTACAAACTTGAACCGTCTTAGCAACTAAACAAACACCGTTGTTCTGAACAACCCTTGATTTATCACGATCTTTTGTGAAGTACCAAACTTTGTCAACTAGATATCCTTCATAAGTCAACATAATAAGATGGTTTGGCAGCCAACCATCTTATCGTTTCTGAAACAGCGACGCGGTTTTCCTTAAGTTCACTCCTAACCTACACACATTGTCATTAACTACATATAAGCCACTTATTAATTATATTAAATAAAACTCACAATAAAAGTCAGAATAAGAGAAACCAAATTTTCTTTCGAACGAATCAGCAAACAGCCAATTATGTTCTCCCATGAGCCAATGTACACTCTTTTTCTTTCCTCAATGAATTTCTACAAGATACTCCTTATGCTTTCGGAGAAAAAAACATCTATTATATTCACTCACAAGAATACTTACCGAAAAGATATGGTTTTACAAGAAAGAAAACTGAACTTACATTATATAAGGAAATACTTCAGAATTGTTTAACATGACAGTTAAATGTGCCTCATCTCGCTCTTTCTCTTCGACTTCCTTCATCTTCACAACGGAAAAGGGACTAGAAAGCCTGACTTGGTCTTTGGGAACACCAGCTATTTTGAAACTCTCTTTAAGAAACTCGGTGGAGAATTATATCGATTCCTCACCAAGATAACTTTCGGCGATACAACCTTCCGGATAATTACAGTTTCTGACTAACTCTTCATCACTTTATTAAACCGTTCAAACACATACATCCACCTATAGCACACTGGTCCCCACAAATGCAATTCCCAAACCAAGTGGACTATGAGATGTATCATAACATCAAAAAATGAGGCATGATAATTTTTTTAAGCTCACACAAGGTCAATATCACATTAGACTGCAATTTATCTAGTTTCGAAACATCGACTACTTTGCTGCACAAGGAGTTGAAAAAGAAACACTATTGTATTATTGTGACCCTAACATGTTTTGGAAGATCGGATCAAATTGCAACCGGGAGCAACTGTTGGAGGAGGATGTGGCAGTCATGGGACTTCAGCCCATAAATCTTTAAATCAGCCATGGACACGCAGTTTTTAATGTTCGATACATGTCCATACGGAAGTTTCATATTCAAGAATGACGACAACATTGTTCTTTTTTCATCCTTTGATAAAGTAAAAGCAGAAGGAGGCAAGTAGGTTTTCTTTTCTCCTACTTGTGGAGCTAAATCAGCCCTAACACCCATGTCAAGCATATCACGACGAGATGCCTCGCTATCTTTTGACTTGTGCCATATATTTAACAGTGTCCCCATCAGATTATCACACACATTCTTCTCGATGTACATAACATCGAGACAGTGATGAACGTGGTGGAACTTCAAATATTCTAACTCGAAAAAAATAGACTTTTTCTTCCATGGACAATCAACCTTTTTGGACTTCTTTACTTCCTTGCCATAAGAAAATTTAATCCGTTCCTGTTGTGCTAACACTTCTTCACCCAAAAAGGGTGGACGTGGTCGCCGAAGCTCTTGTTCGCCGTTAAAAGCCAACTTTTGTCTCCTATAGGGGTGATGGTCAGCCAAACAATGACGATGGCCTTGATAACACATTTTTTTACTATGACTTAAATATTTGGCAACGGTGTCATCACTACATATGGGACAACTCTTGTAACCCTTATTAACACAACCGGACATATTTGCATATCCAGGAAAGTCATTTATGGTCCACATCAAAACCGCTTTTAAAATAAAATAGGATTTACTATAAGCGTCATAGACATTTGGTTCACCTTCTAACCAAAGCTTCTTCAAATCATCGATCAACGGCTCTAAGTATACGTCAATATCATTTCCCAGCTCGTGCGGACCAGAAATTAATATTTATAACATTATAAACTTCCTCTTCATGCATAACCAAGGAATAAGATTATAAGCTACCAATACTACCGGCCAGCAGCTATACCTATTGCTTAGGCCATTATTAAACGGGTTTATACCATCTGCTCCTAAAGCTAATCGAAGGTTTCTTGGATCACTAGCAAACGAAGGCCACCGATAATCAATATTCCTTCATGAAGGAGAGTCGGCAAGATGCCACATATGACCATCATTTGACCATTGTTTTGAATGCCAAATCAATTGTTCAGCGGTATCATGAGATTTAAACATTCTTTTAAACCTAGGAATGATAGGAAAATACCACATAACCTTGGCTGGACTATTTACTTTAAGTTTACTATCTTTCGCAACCTTCCAGCGAGATAAACGACATTAAGGACACTCAGATGCGTTAAGATGTATACCCCTATAGAGTATACAATTGTTTGGACATGCATGAAATTTAATGTACTCGAGGCCCAAGTCAGATAAGGTTTTCTTTGCCTCATACGCATTAAACGGTAACACATGATCTTGAGGAAGAAAAGAACCAACAAAAGTGAGAAGATCAGTGAAGGCGCTATCGCTAATACCAAACCTAGATTTCCAATTATGTAGCTTTAACATTGAGTCTAACTTCGTACATTTACTACCCTTATATAAAGGTTGTTCTGCATCAGCTACAAACCTATTGAACTCATAAGAATCATGATCGTCCGAATTATAAGCAGCTTCACAAACATCAACAGTTTCGGATTGAGCATTTTGCTCCTTAGGTAGAAATGTACTACCGACAGATGACCTAACACTCTTAGAACTAGTTTCTCCATGCCAAATCCAATCAGTTTACCCCAAACTAAAACCTTTTTCATATAAATGACCCCATATTACTTTTACGTTATATTTTCTAAAATTAACGCAACGCCCACAAGGATAAGGGCAACTTGTCCATTTATTTTTAAGACAAACAGCAACCTAGCAACCTACCTGTTTGTCATTTCAAACATTAAGAAGTAATGCTTAGTTGTTTACTTATTTAGGATTAAACATAATTAAACATATAAATTAATTATGCATATAAATTAAACATACGAATGCTTGTAATATGAATGCTTGTAATATGAATGCTTGTAATACGAATGCTTGTAACACGCATAATTAAACATATAAATTAATTATTACAACTACATATGTTTACACATATACAATTCCACACCTAAACTAAACAAGAACAAGAACATACACAACATAAACTAAACAAGATTTATACACATGCATCTATTAAAATTAAACAAGAACATGCATTAAATTAACAAAACATAAAATTAACAAGAACATGCATTAAACACATAAAAAAGAACAGGCATTAAACACATGCATCTATTAAAGTAACAAAAAATACACATGCATGTGAAATCTTACCTAATCGAGCAAACCCCCTTCAAGTTTAACCAAACCAAGCTCCAGAGACCGACCTGTACAAACAAACTCGATTAAAATGAAAACATAAAATTTGAAATTGAATTCGAAAAAAACTTACTTTTCACACACTAATTTAGTAGTCCACACTTCCTTCAAGGCTCTTCACCACCAATCGACCTCGATTTATGAATTAATCGAGTTTAATTCATCTAAATTTAGGGGTTTTAGGTTAAAGAGAATGAATAGTAAGTTTTAGGTTAAAGAGACAGTGAGAGATGAGAGATAAGAGAGAAGAGAGACAAGACAGTGAGAGAGAAGAGAGAAGAGAGAATGAGAGAGAGAGAATGAGAGAGAGAGAGAGAGAATGAGAGAATGAGAGAGCTGAGAGAGAGAGAAGGGGGGAAACTGTTTTGTTTGATGGGGGGAAACTGAAAATAAAAAAATTTAGTTAAGGGGGAATTTTTTGGTGTATTAACGGGGGAAAGAAAGAAGCGGGCATTTTTTATTTTTTTAAAAATGGTTATAGACATCGGTTGGTTTAGATACTGATGTCTTACAACACCTTTAACATCGGTTTTAAAGCAACCGATGTTAAAACTACTTTTAACATCGGTGACATTTCTAACCGATGTTAAATGGGTGATGTCGTAGGCACTATTTCTAGTAGTATTTTCTCTTTTCTTCTTGCTTCATCTACATACTAATGTACAACAAACTTGGGTTGCCTCCCAAGAAGCGCTTGCTATACGTCGTTATCTTGACGTAGAACTTGAGATCAAACGGACCATAACATGGCACTAACCACCTCGCGATTTGTCGTGTCACCATAGTAATGCTTCAACCTCTAATCATTAACCTTGAATGCTTGGCCCAGATCATTCTCAAAAATATCCACCGCTCCATGTGGAAACACAGTTTTAACAATGAACGGCCCTGACCATCTTAACTTCAACTTTCTAGGAAAAAGACGGAGATGAGAGTTGAACAAAAGAACTTGTTGCCCTGGCACAATTGATTTGAGCACTAGACCCTGATCGTGCCACCTCTTTACTTTCTACTTATACATTTTGTTATTCTCATAAGCTTGAAGTCGAAACTCGTAGATTTCATTCAATTGAAGCGTCCTTTTCTTTCCAGCTACATCCAAATCCAGATTCAATTTCTTCAAAGCCTAATATGCTTTATGCTCTAGCTCTACCGAAAAATGACACCCCTTACCATAAACCAACTGATACGGTGACATCCCTAGCGTAGTCTTGTATGCTGTTCGATACACCCAAACAGCTTCATCAAGCTTCAAAGACCAATTTTTTCTTGATGGATACACAACTTTCTCTAAAATGCGCTTGATCTCTCTGTTAGATACCTTGGCTTGGCCATTCGTCTGAGGATGATAAACCGTAGTAATGCGATGATTCACATTATACCTTTGCATCATAACAGTGAACGTGCGGTTATAGAAATGCGACCCCTTATCACTGATTATGACTCTTAGAGTTCCAAATCTTGTGAATATCTGCTTGTGAAGAAATAAGCACTACCTTTGCATCGTTCGTTGGAAACACTTTAACTTCAACCCATTTCGACACATAATCGACCACCAACAAGATATACTGATTGTTACAAGATGAGATAAATGGCCCCATGAAGTCAATTCCCCAAACATCGAAGACTTCGACCTCGAGAAGAACATTAAGAGGCATCTCATCCCTTTTAGACATATTCCTAACTCGTTGACATCGATCACATTTCAAAACGAACTGATGAGCATATTTAAACAAAGTTGCCCAAAAGAAACCTGCTTGAAGAATACGAGATGCTCTCTTTTCTCCACCATAATGTCCTCCATAAGCCATTGAGTGGCAATCTCGCAAGATCCCCCTTCCCCCATTTCGTTGTAAGGAATACATCTCCTGATGATTTGGTCAATCCTTGGCGAAAAAGAAATGGTTCATCCCACATATACCACTTCACTTCATGTAGAAACTTCTTCCTTTGAGCTAGAGTCAACTCTGGAGGCATAACGTTACTCACAAGGTAATTCACTATATCGGCAAACCACGGTTTTTTGCTTGCACTCCAAATAACTGCTCATCGGGAAAAGACACATTAATCAAAGATTTATCTTGTCAAGTAACAATTGGATCCTCTAAATGCGAGAGATGATGGGCGACTTGATTTTCAGTCCCTTTTTTGTCCTTGATCTCTAACTCAAACTCCTGAAGTAAAAGAACCCATCGAATCAACCTTGGTTTCGAGTCCTTCTTTGAGATGAGATATCGAATTGCTGTGTGATCAGTGAAATCTGTCACCTTCGTTCCAAGTAGATACGATCGAAATTTCTTAAAACTATAGACGATAACGAAGAGTTCTTTCTCAGTAGTGGTGTAATTCAGTTGAGCACCATTAAGAGTCTTATTAGCATAATAGACTACATAAAATATGTTGTTCTTGCGTTGCCCAAGAACTGCTCCAACTGCATAGTCGCTTGCATCGCACATCATTTCAAATGGTTCAGACCAATCAGGTGCAGTTATGACAGGTTTTATAATCAAACTCTTCTTCAATGTCTCAAAAGCAGCAAGGCACTCATCATCAAACTTGAAAGGAACGTCTTTCTCTAACAAATTGCACAACAACTTCAAAATCTTTGAGAAGTCATTGATGAAACGCCTATAGAAACCCGCATGACCAAGAAAACTGCGAATTCCTTTAATAGATATGGGTGGAGGGAGATTTTCGATCACCCCCACCTTGGCTTTGTCGACCTCAAGCCCCTTGCTAGAAACCTTGTGACCAAGAATGATGCCTTGACGCACCATAAAATGATATTTCTCCTAATTGAGAACCAAGTTGGTCTCAACGCACCTTTTCAATACTAACCCAAGATTGTGCAAGCATTCGTCATAAGAAGTTCCAAAGACCGAGAAATCGTCCATAAATACTTCTACGTTATTTTCAATTATGTCAGAGAAGATAGCCATCGTACATCTCTGAAAAGTGGCTAGCGCTCCACATAGTCCAAAAAAAACTCTTCAGAATGCAAAAGTGCCGAAAGGACATGTGAATGTAGTCTTCTCTTAATCTTATGCAGCGATACAAATATGCTTATATCCTGAATAGCCATCCAGAAGATAATAGTAATCATGCCCAGCCAATTTATCAAGCATATGATCAATGAAAGGTAGAGGGAAAATGTTACGACCAGTATCTTTAAACCCTATCTATATATAATTGTGTGTATATAATTTAAATTTAAATTTTGTGGAATTATAAATGTGGATGATCTATATGACTGAGTGCCTATAAACTAAGTGTTTAATGTACTAGTTTATATAAAAAAATTTGAAAAAAAAATCTTATCATTTAGTATTTTTAAATGATAATCAAAAGTACTTCATTTTATATGAAAAATCAATTTTATAAAATCTTTTAACAACAAATTTTCAAATTTTATATCATTAAATTTCTAAAATCATAAGCTATTTTATGATATTTATTTTGTGATTTATGGAGGTGCATTTATATTTATAAAAATTATTTGATACAAATTAGTTGATTTTTAAATTGTAAATTACTTAGTTGCCCATGCATTCAAATACCCTCCAATTCAATTTAAAGGGCATAAGAGATAATTCATACCCCACTAACCCTCTTCTAACCACCAAATGACTAAACTACCCTTGTATGCACTTTTGTTTGGTTATTGGAGAAAGGGCACTTTAGTACATTCCAAATTCCACTATTTAATTAGTACATGATGTACCATAAAGAGAGGAGTTAACCCAAAACCACACTCCACTCAAGCTCATCATTTTCACTCTCTAATTTTATATCATTCCCCTCTCTTTTTCTTTATTCGGCCGAAGCCCCTTCCCCCATTCCCTTCAATTTTTCTACATCAAATCCTTACAATTCTAGTGTAATTACATTACCCATTCATATAATATACACTTTACAAGAAGTTCCATGCTTAGGGGATGAAGTTTAATGCTTGCATGTCTTGATTTTATGTGATCTCCAAAGAGAAACTCTTAATTCATGTGGATTAAAGAGTTCTCTATGAGATATACTTTTTATGTGCATAAACTATGTGTTTCCATGAATAAAACTCTTTTAAAACCTTTGCATGCTACTGATATTTAGTTATAAAGTCATATTCTATTTTGCATGTTAGAGATAGGGCATTATTTTCAAGTATAATCATGTTATATATGCTCTTCTTTTCGAAAATGTACATACATGCTTAGTTTGTGTTAAATTCGACCTTATATGTGCTAAAAATGAATTGTTTCCTTGATATTATTCTTGATATTAGTTTTTAAAAGGTAGTGTGTATGATCTTTTGAAGTATTTAAGTATTTTAAGTCGAATTTATGAGCTAATACCCCTCTTGTTTAGTCGAACTTGATTTACTGATCATCTTGAGTTTCATGCTAAGTTTTATTTTGCATCTTGGTACTATAGGGCATGGATGATCTCCATTATTGGTTTAGGCCTTAGTTTAGAGTCTTATAGTTGTAAATTTGCCTTGGTTGAGATTTAATTCGTGGTTTTAAAGTGGGAGTTAAGGTGGAAAGGCTAGGATAGAATCCTGAAATTTTTTCCAGATTTGCATGTGAGTTTTGTGTTGATTTTGAATTGGCATTTCTTAGGAATTGTTAGGCCCAAGCCACAGGGAGTTAAAAATTGGGGTACAATTGAGTCTAGAAGTCACAAATTAGTTAAACCCAACCATTTAGTGAGGTGCACACACCAAAATTTAGAATCCGTCCAGCAGGGAACAGTTTTGTTATAACTTGGAAATGAGGAGTTTTAACCATGTCATGGGTAGGCCCTCACTAGGCCTTGGTTAGCCCTGGTTAGAGGGGTGTCAGAGGAGTTTTTTCAGCCATATTTCATAGGAATTGAGTTATAATCATGTGTCATAAGTTAGTGCAAAACAAGACACTTTTATGTCCAGAAAACAGGGGAACATTAGACTTTAAGCTTAGGCCCAGGTAGGCCCCTAGGCCTTTGAGCCACACCAAGTTTGAGAGTTTCCTCATGGTCAGAAGAGTCTAGTGTAGAAGTTTTAGAGGTAAACGTGAAGTGTAAGGGTGTCAATTGTACTCATAAACCCATTGGTGTCACCCAGAAATCACTATAATGAGCAAAATCACTTAACCTTTAGTTCTAGGGTACTTATGAGTGAGGCCTAGGTTGACCACCATAGTTGTAAGATAGTATGAGGTCATTAGAGTGTAAGGCCTAATTCAGGGTCCATAAGAACTTGATGATTTAGAAAAGACACTTCGAGTTATGAGGACGATATTAAGAGTTTTGGCTAGTTTAACATAACTAAGTGACTTGAGCAAGTGGAGTGAGATCATCCAAGCCTAGTGATGCAATATAGTGTGTATATATATATTATTATGTACTTAAATGTGCTATGTGGACCTAAGTGGCTATGTGAACTATTATGCTTATAAGGTAATTATAAGCGTTTATGTGTATAGGCCTAAGTGCCAATGTGCGTAATTATAATTAGCTTGAGTTAGTGAGTATATATTATAATGAGGTTATTATTATTTTGTGTAGGCTCTTGAGACGAGGGTAAACTTGCCATTAAAGTCGAGTGAAGCTCCAGTTGCTCCAACCTGCCAGTCAAGTCAAGCCTTTCTCAAGGCAAGTGTTTCAACCTACCTTTTTGTTTATACTGCAAGATAGTATTAGCTCAGCTTTTATATATGATGCGAGTATTCTAACTCACCTAGATATATATGATCCGAGTGGTTTCAAATCTATCTTTCATATTATATGCAAATACCATGAACCCTCAAGTATCTATTACAAGTAGTTTAACTTTGCTTGGAGATTTCTATGCAAGTAATTCACAAGTCATACCATGCTAATATTCTAAGTAATTGTGATGTGGAAACTTGTGCAAGTTATACTCAGTAACCTTATCTTGATACCTACAAGTCAGCTATCCCTTAAAATTCGTTCATGGTTGCTTGATAACCCTATTTTTACCCCTAAAACATGATACCCTATTATACTTTGAACTGATGCTCACCTTCTTTATATTTCAATACCTATGTCTTATCTGGAACCATTACCTTAAACCTAGTTTGAATTAGTTCCTTCATACTATCTGATAACCATATTAAATCTCATTGTCAAATTCCTTGTGAATAGAAACCTTGCAATTCCCTTGATAAAGTATAGTCTAGTTAATCATGGCCTCAAAATTTAGTGGACCTATTCCCTGTGCTTCAAAGTTGATCTAGAACCCTTGATAAGATGCTCACTATTTAAGAAATTAACCGTCACTTGGCATCAGTTTTTAAAATAAAAAGTTAAAATTTGGATTTCCAGTCCCAAAGGGGTACAAATATTTTCTTTAGATAATGAATCTGGACTGAGAGGCAAGTCCTTTCCGCTCTTAATTTGTAGGCTTAAAAGTTTCCTAGGGATCCCATTAATGTTCTAGAACACAGCGAGGTTCGGGATTACTTCCTGACTGATCACCGGCTGTAAGCCGTAGCGTCATAAAATCGTTTTTGATAAGGAAATGGTTTTGAATGGTTTTATTACAAGAAAAGATGCCATCACCCCGAAAGTTTATCTCTTGATACTATATTGTTGAATCTTTAAATTCCATTGTTAATGCTTTATTCTTGTTTATGTATATTATAGCGCTTGTTGAGCATTTGGCTCACAACTTGCTTACCCTGATATTACAGCTAGCAGATATGGTTAGATTCAAACAGACAGCGCGTAAGACTTGTGATGCCGATTCGTATGTTCGAGCTCAGGTAGTTAGTGATTTTGTGTGTGAGGACTCGATATTGGAATCAAGTTGTAATAGTTAATAGTGTTGGGCTGTTTCAAACCCTAAACTGTAAGATCTTGGATTCAGATGTATTTACTTCCTTTTATTAACTAATATAATTACTCGTATATTGTCTTTTGTAAATGTTTGGGGCGTGACAGGTTTTGGTATCAGATCTACGGTTTAGAGTCCCTGGACAGCCCAAATAGGTTATATATGTATATAGGTTTATAGAATATTATACGAGAGTGTAGGTATAGGATATTCGAGTCGTTCGCTACTAATTCTCTTATATATATATTTATGCATTGTTTGGCAGCAAAGAGCACATTCATCATCATCTTCTGAACCGTCTGACACAATTGCTTTCTCCATGTATGCTGAGTTGAGGCGTGAGTTCGACAAGCTTCAGGGAAAGTACGGTCGAATGTTAGAGCGATTGAAGAACGTGTATCCAGACAGCCAAAACTATGAAGGAAAGCCTAAGGAGCAGATGACTGCAAGACTTGAGACCTTGGTTGAGTACGTTAACACTAAGCTTGACGAGATGCCATCGCACCAAGACCGTACCAGCCAGTATACTATCCAGATGATTGCGGACGAGCTCCAGAGTATTGTGAAGACGCTTCGTGAGAAAAAGACTACCGGACCCCGTTCTGATGGAGTGGAGCCTTAGTTCTCTCCATTATCTACTTTTCATGTTGTTGTATTGTTGGACTTTGTAGAATTCCCTGTTGTTTCCTTTAATTAAGCATGTTATCCCTAGATTCAGACTCTATTCCAATCTTGATGTACCTTGACCCTAATTTCGATAAATATGCACTATCATTCTATTTGCTTTTAATTGTCCTTATGCTTTTATATGCATTACCCTTATTGTTTAATTTGAAACCTGAATGAATAAATATAATGACTTGTGACACCCTTAACCTTGAAATTTTCTGTATTTTTCATACCCGTTTTGATATAACTTTTATTTCAGGATCATGCCACCAAAAAAGAAGAACCCAACAACAACTTCTACCACAGATCCTAATATTCTTCGACTTCTGGAAACCTTACAACAGCAAACAAATGCTATAGCTCAACAACAACTAACTCTTCAACAATAATTCAAAAACCAAGATAACTGTGAACCACACCAACCACCTGATCCACCAGTACCACCTCGACAAATTGTTACTTTCAAAGCTTTTCAGAATGTGAATCCACCTGCATTTCATGATACCACTGATCCGGTAATAGCTAATACATGGATTAGGGAAATGGAAAGAGCTTTTGAATTGGTTCAGTTAGGAGAAGATCAGAAGAGGCCATATGCTACTTATTTTCTGAAAGGGGAAGTCATCTATTGGTGGGATTCAGTGAAAGCTATGGAAACAAATTAGCCGGTTTCTTGGGAAAGGTTTAAAAGGTTATTTTAGGAAAAGTATTACCCTAAGTACATGTAAAATCAGATGGAGCTTAAATTTCTTGAATTGAAGCAAGGAAGTATGTCTGTATTGGAGTACGAGAAGAAGTTTACGGAGCTATCAAGGTTTGTGACGAAATATACCAACACTGAGGAAGAGAAAGCAAAGAGATTCCAACAAGGATTAGAGCCTTGGATCAGAGATAGAGCGGCTATGTTTGAGCCTGATACTTATGCTGGAGTAGTATAGAAGGCTGCTCTGATTGAGAGTAATGGGATACAGTCAAGAAAAGAAAAGGATAACAAGAAGAGAAAGGTTTCATTTTATGGAGAGAAGTCTGAAGCCGGAAGCTCACAAGATAGGAGTGTGAAAAGGATTGGATTCCATAAAGGCGGAAATTTTTAGAAGAAGGGAAATTTGAACAAGGGACAAGATTCTAAGGGGGACAACCAGTTAAGCCAAGGACAAGTTGGAGAAAATAGATTTCAGAGACCAGAGTGCAAGCATTGTGGAAAAAGACATCCAGGAGTGTGTAATAAGTTGAACATGACATGCTATAGATGCAATCAGAAGGGACACTTGGCTAACGAGTGTAAGATACCGAAGCTGGAAGTTACATGCTATAAGTGTGGAAAGACTGGATATATAGCTAGGGAATGCAAGTCAACCGAACCAGTCAAGGCTTTGATGAACCTGGCAAGTACTAGTGTAAGCATGCCAACTGAGGTATTGGCATTACCTCCACCATCTACAGCAACTCCGCAAGCGACAACAAGGACATTTGATTTAAAGATGAAGGACGTTGTTCAAAATTCTGAGGTGATAGCAGGTAAACTTTTAATGAATAATGTTGAAGCTAAGGTACTGATTGATTCAGGAGCTACTAGATCTTTTATATCAGAAACTTTCGTTGATAACCTTAAATGAGATAAAATGACCCTGAACGAGGTAATAGATGTGGTAATTGCGAACCAAGAGAAGATTCTTGTGAGTCAATTCTATCCTAAGCGTGAGATTGATATTTCGGGGCATAAATTTTTAGCAGACTTGATACTTTTCAAGTTAGGGGAGTTTGACATAATCTTAGGCATGGATTGCTTAGGGAAGAATAACACCCAGATAGATTATAAATCTAAGAAAGTATATTTAAAGACAGATATTGGAGAAAAAGTGGTATTTAAGGGTCAGAGGCAAGAGCGACTATTTCTTACAATCGTTCAGGCTAAGAAATTGCTTAGGAGAGGTTGTGAATCATTCCTAGCCTATGTAGTGGATTTAGAAAGAGAGAGCGTCAGCATATAATATATCCCCGTACTCAACAAATTTCCAGATGTGTTCCAGATGAACTACCAGGTTTACCTCCCGATCGACAGATTGAGTTTGAGATCAACCTTGCTCCAGGCACGGAACCAGTTTCGAAGGCACCTTATAGAATGGCACCAGGAGAAATGAAAGAGTTGGTGAGCCAGCTACAGGAATTGTTGGACAAAGAAGTGATAGAGCCAAGTACGTCATCATGGGGAGCACCTGTTCAATTCGTAAAGAAGAAGGATGGAAGCATGAGGTTATGTATAGACTATCGGGAGTTGAATAAGATGACGATTAAGAACCGTTACCCGCTACCAAGGATAGATGATTTATTTGATCAGCTGAAAGGTGCTAAGTGTTTTTCCAAGATTGATTTAAGATCAGGATATCATCAATTGAAGATCAAAGAAGACGACATCACGAAGACAACATTCAGGACAAGATACGGACATTATGAATTCTTAGTAATGCCTTTTAGGTTGACTAATGCTCCTGCAGCATTTATGGATCTGATGAACCGAGTATTTAAAAAGTACTTGGACAAGTTTTTAGTGGTATTCATTGATGATATTCTTATATATTCAAAGTCAGAAGAAGAACATATGCAGCATCTATGGTTAGCATTGGAGATACTCGGACAAGAGAAGTTGTATGTCAACTTTTCTAAGTGTGAGTTCTGGTTAAAGGAAGTTCAATTTTTGGGACATGTTATTGGAAATGAAGGAGTCAAAGTGGATCCGGCAAAGATTGAGGCAATTATGAGTTTGGAGAGACCAAAGACACCTACGGAAGTGCGAAGTTTTCTAGGATTGGCGGGATATTATAGAAGGTTTGTTAAAGATTTCTCGAAAATTGCCATGCGATTTGTAGCGCCCTCCAAACCCGGGTCAGAAGTTTGGGGTCCACAACACATATACAATATATAAACCTGAATAAGAAATATTATTTACAATGACCCTGCTTTACATAACCACGGATCGCAATAGGTTAAAGTATGAAAATAAGCCACAATCCTAACCTTTATTACAACGTACCAAATTCCAACTAATTTAACTTATAATTGATAATAAAATCATTCTTACAATCTGACTATCTCTATATCGCATGAAGCTTCTGCTAGCTCGATTCAACTCAACTGGCACCTTAGCCCGCACTTTGGACTGAGGAACTTCACTATCATCCATATTCTTTTCAACTGTAAAGTATATAAAAGAATCGCAAGGGTGAGCTAACTAGCTCAGCAAGTCATAATAGTGATAACTGAGGTTAAACAATGATCAAATGAGATGATTCAAAGGAACCAAATTTCTTTTAACTAATCATTAGAATTTGATATTCATTTTAAGTTTTAAAAACCAAGGTTAGGCTGCTGATCAGTCACGCACTAACCCCGAGCAAGCACACAGCACTGCTCTAATTACTGGATCCAAGGCACACATTGGCCTTACTTGACCATTGGTATGGTCTGACCACGAATCTGGTCCACATATATAAAAACTATCCAATCCTAAAGCAGTTCAATATGATAACAATATGATTCAATAAAACAAGATTATAATCGATGATGGTTAAACATTTGCATAAAAACGTAAGGAAACCCATGGATATCTCAAGGGTATATCAGGTATGTATAAGAAATGGTTTTCAGTTTGTACAAGGGTCAGGTATCAGACCAGTAATGATTTTTCAGGATATGGTTCTTTGATGTTATAAGAATGATTGGAGTATAAAAGTTTCTGTGTTTTCAAATCATTCTCTTTCAGTGGTTGGTGTTTGGTAATTATATCTTTGAAGAGTAGTATTATATTTGTATGGTTTGGTGTCTGAGGATCAACAAAGGACGGTTTGCAAAGAAAAAGGCTTACGGCTCAAGATCAAGAAAGAATCAGGGTTAAGGGTAAATAGTTTGAAGCATATGCATTATAAAACAGGAGTTATGTTTAATACTAGTAACATGTTATGAAACAGTTCGAAAACATTGGTAATATATCTTGAAGAAAAGTTCAGAAATACTTGCCTTACAAGGCTTTACAACTATTACTGATCAACTCTGAGCCGACTTTGCTGCTCAGGCTCTAACGTCCAACCACTAGATCCCATTGGATTCGATTTCGACACGCAGGTCTTCCTGTTGAAACTCTACTGAGCTCGTCGACTGACCACTAGGTTATCTTTAATCCATCGTCCACTTTCAGGTTCTCGACTATAACCTACATGGTCGAAATACCCTATGTTAGACGTCTAGGTATGCTTGACATATCCTCGATACTAATTCTTACCCAACGATATTCAAACCCGACTCGTAATTATTCATATTAGAATAACACAGAAAACAATTAGGGTTCATATTTTCGAAATCGATCCAGTGTTCATTTTCAGAAAATACCTATACTCGTCATTTTACGAAATTAGGGTTACTGTGTTTTGGTCAAAACATACAACACATCATACCATCAGGTTCTATATAAACATACGTATATGTATTTACTTATACTCGCTCTACGTCCCGATAATCCTCGGATATGCTCCCGTATTTCCGTTGTTCGATTTTCCCGGAAATCGGGCAGCGTCCCCTTTGTTTATCGGACTACCCGTCGAAACATCAATCGACGTCAATTCAATAACGACAATCCAATTCATAATAACCACAATTCCAATCCTCAGTTTAACCCAACAATCAATCCAATTACAATTTTTCAACTAAACTACGTACTTGACTTAATGTAAAATCAAATTCTCATTTCAAAAATAATTTCACAAATTAATTGATTTATTTTATGAAAATTAGGACTCAGAATAAATTCATCACCGTCCACCGTCGACTCACCGAAGTTCACCGTCAACGGCTCGTCGGTGCCCGAATAATTCCGGGTTTTCAATACGAATTCTACCGATTATTTGCTAATAATACCCGCACAAAATATTTATTTATTTCACGAAATCAGTCAACTATTCCCTGCACAGATTATAAAGAACCATTCAATAATTACCAACTGGAAACAACCATACGGCCGAAAGGACAAAGACCGGAGATACCAGAACCAAAATTAGGAACACAGAAGGAAACACAACACCACGATATACGCACATAAGTACATATATAACAGCAATGCAACTGGACCTTAAGCGCGTGTATCACACGCACGCCGGCCACCATGCCAGAAAAGCACACGGCGGCGGCCGGAAAAAGAAAAGAAAACCGAGAGAAGGAAGCACAGAAAACACACGCACAGACTTCACATACCACCACACATATATACATACAACGGAACACACACATCATATGTATACATACGCAGCAGAACCCACACAATTAATCACCACCAGCGGCTACTCACCGGAGCAACACACGGAGGCGGCAACCGAGAAACAGCAGGGGAGAGGAGAATAAACAGGGAGGAAAAGAAATAAAAGAGAACAGAGGTAGATTCGAGAGAAACCGAGAGATTAGAGATTGATATATTAAAAAAAATAGAGAACAATTCCTTCATATCCGAGTACATGGCACGTGCCCCTCTATTTGACACGTATCCTTGATACACGACTCGGCTTCTAGCTTGCTAATTACAATTTAACGATATAAGGTATAACTAAATATTGATCCAAATAATACCAAAATAGTCTGAAAATTTTCTAAAAATCCCGAAACTAATAAAATAAAATTTTCATAATTTTTAAAACATTTTTGAAATACAACTCGTATCCCTATTTCATAATTAACGAACCGAGCTCCAATTGAAACAAACTCGGAAAATCACAAAAATAGTCTTAAAATGTTATAAATATCCCGGAGTTTATAAAAACATAAACTTTGTAATTTTAAAATAATTTCTGAAACACAACTTATACCCGCTTATAACAATTAAATTAATCAACGCACGGTGAAATTAATCCCAAAAATTCCCAAAATAATTTTAAAATTCTCGGAATATTCCAAACTTAAATAAATACGAGTTTCATAATTTTTGAAGAATTATAGAATTAAATATGGATTTTGCAAATAAAAGCATTCAGAAAATCATTTAAAAATAAATAATTAATAAAATATTGGTTTCTCAATTTTATAAAATCTTAAAAATAATTAATGTAATTGTAAAATTATAAAAACAATTTTAGAGACACTCCAAGTTTTTACGCAAATAAATTTGCACGAAATTCACTTTTTGAAAATGAAAACAATCCAATACGATGCTATAATTAATCACACGAACAATCCAGTATATTACAAATCACACATCAATAGTCAAACAACACCAATAGTCAAACAACACATAGTTGTCAAAACCAATACACATATTTTATTTATTTAATACTTTCCATAAATACATAAAGAAATAATTCAAAAATACACGAGTCGTTATACGATTGACTAAGTTGACTAGGAAGAATCAGAAATTTGAATGGAATGCAGAATGTGAAGATAGTTTTCAAGAATTGAAACAGAGGTTGGTTACAGCTCTGGTACTAGTATTACCCGACGATCAAGGAGACTTTGTGATTTTCAGTGATGCTTCACATAAGGGCCTGGGTTGCATGGTAATGCAACACAACAAGGTAATTGCGTATGCATCAAGACAGTTAAAACCACATGAACTGAAGTATCCTACACATGACTTGGAATTAGCAGCTATAATATTTGCACTTAAGATTTGGAGACATTACCTTTACGGAGAAAGGTGTGAGATCTACACGGATCACAAGAGTTTGAAGTATATTTTCACTCAGAAGGAGCTCAATATGAGGCAAAGGAGATGGTTGGAATTAATTAAGGACTATGATTGCTCGATAAATTATCATCTGGGAAAGGCAAATGTGGTAGCTGATGATATGAGTAGGAAAGAGAGGTTGAATATGGCAGCTGTATCAAAGGAATTATTTGGAGAAATTAAGAGATTTGAATTAGAACTGTGTGTTTGCGAAAAAGCTGAGGAGATTTGTCGTACTATGACTTTTCAGCCATCATTATTGGAAAAGATAAAGAAATGTCAGGAAGAAGTGATGAAACAGGAAAATAATCAACTGACCAGAGAAGAGATTTGTACTCAAAGGGATGAACAAGGTATATTAAGGTTTTCCTCAAGAATTTGGATTCCTCAAGTGACTGAATTGAAGAATGAGATATTGCAAGAACCTCATAATTCTAGATTTTCAATCCATCCGGGAAGCACCAAGATGTACCAGGACTTGAAGCAGAACTTTTGGTGGCCAAATATGAAGCGAGAAGTAGCAGAATGGGTTGTGAGGTGCTATACTTGTCAGAAAGTGAAGGCAGAACATCAAAGACCAAGTGGATTAATTCATCCTTTAAAGATTCCAGAATGGAAGTGGGAAAACATTGCCATGGACTTTATAGTAGGATTACCACGAACGAAATCCGTATATGACGCTATATGGGTTATAGTTGATCGCCTTACGAAGTCAGCACATTTTATTCCAATTAACGAGACGTCTTCATTGGACAGATTGGTCCATTTGTATGTGTGTGAAATCGTATTACGACATGGCGTACCTGTATCAATAGTTTCGGACAGAGATCCGCGATTTAACTCGAGATTCTGGAAGCAATTTCAAGAAAGCCTTGGCAGCAATTTGAATATGAGTACGGCGTATCATCCGCAGACTGATGGTCAAAGTGAGAGGATAATTCAAACAATTGAAGACATGTTGCGTAGCTGTATGATTAATTTTACGGGAAGTTGGGACAACCACCTGTCATTGGTAGAATTCTCCTATAACAACAGCTATCACACCAGTATTGGCATGCCACCATACGAAGCTTTATACGGCCGGAAATGCAGATCACCAACCAGCTAGGCTAAAGTGGGAGAAAGAAAGAGTTTAGGCCCGGAATTGGTGCAACAAATGAATGAGACAGTCAAATTGATTCAGAAGAGATTACTTGCTGCTCAAGCTAGGCAAAGAAAGTATGCAGACCCTGCTCGTAGGGATATCAGATTCCAAATAGGAGAAGTCGTATTACTGAAAGTATCAATGAGGAATGGATTGTCTCGATTTGGCAAGAAAGGGAAGTTAGCACCTAGATATATTGGTCCTTTTGAAGTTTTGAGTCAAGTAGGGAAGGTGGCCTATGAATTAGCTTTGCCACCTCAGTATCAGCATGTGCATAACGTGTTTCATGTGTCATTACTTAAGAAGTATAATCCTGATGCCAACAATGTGATAGAATATGAACCTATAGAGATTCAGGCAGACCTGTCATTTGTGGAGCAACCTGTCAAAATACTCGACTGGCAGGAGAAGAGTCTTAAAAATAAGCCGGAGAAGTTGGTAAGAGTACTTTGGAGAAATCCCAAGGTTGAAGAGTCAACGTGGGAACTAGAGTCGGATATGTGTAGCCGGTATCCTCACTTATTCTCCTAGATTCTGAGGACAGAATCCTTACAGGGGGAGAGGATTTTACGACCGGTATTTCTAAACCCTATCTATATATAATTGTGTGTATGTAATTAAAATTTAAATTGTGTGGAATTATAAATGTGGATGATCTATATGACTGAGTGCCTATAAACTAAGTGTTTAATGTATTAGTTTATATAAAAAATTTTGAAAAGAAAATCTTATCATTTAGTATTTTTAAATGATAATCAAAAGTACATTTTATATGAAAAATTGGTTTTAAAACATCTTTTAACAATAAATTTTCAAATTTTATATCATTAAATTTCTAAATTCATAAGCAATTTTATGATATTTATTTTGTGATTTATGGAGGTGCATTTATATTTATAAAAATTATTTTATATAAATTAGTTGATTTTTAAATTGCAAATTACTTAGTTGCCCATGCATGCAAATACCCTCGAATTCCATTTAAAGGGCATAAGAGACAATTCATACCCCCAGTAACTCTCTTCTATCCACCAAAAGACTAAACTACCCTTGCATGCACTTTTGCTTGGTTATTGGAGAAGGGCACTTTAGTACATTCCAAAATCCACTATTGAATTAGTGCATGATGAATCATAATTAGAGGAGTTAACCCAAAACCACACTCCACTCAAGCTCATCATTTTCACTCTCAAATTTTCTCTCCTTCCCCTCTCTTTTTCTTCATTCGTCCGAAGCCCCTTCCCCCATTCCCTTCAATTTTTCTTCATCAAATCCTTGCCATTCTAGTGTAATTCCATTACCTATTCATATAATATGCACTTTACAAGAAGTTCCATGCTTAGGCGATCAAGTTTAATGCTTGCATGTCTTGATTTTATGTGATCTCCAAAGAGAAACTCTTAATTCATGTGGATTAAAGAGTTCTCTATGAGATATACTTTTTATGCATAAACTAAGTGTTTACATGAATAAAACTCTTTTAAAACGTTTGCATGCTTCTTATCTTTAGTTGTAAAGTCATATTCTACTTTTCATGTTAGAGATAGGGCATTATTTTCAATATAATCATGTTATATATGTTCTTCTTTTCGCAAATAAACATGCATGCTTAGTTTGTGTTAAATTCGACCGTATATGTGCTTAAAATGAATTGTTTCCTTGATATTATGCTTGATCTTAGTTAAAAGGTAGTGTGCATGATATTTTGAAGTAGTTAATTATTTTAAGTCAAATTTATGAGCTAATAACCCTCTTGTTTAGTCGAACTTGATTTAGTGATCATCTTGAATTGCATGTTAAGTTTTATTTTGCATGTTGGTACTATAGGGCATGGATGATCTCCATTATTGGTTGAGGCCTTATTTTATAGTATTATAGTAGTAAATTTGCCTTCATTGAGATTTAATTTGTGGTTTTAAAGTGGGAGTTAAGGTGGAAAGTCTAGGATCGAATCCTGAAATTTTTTCAAGATTTGCATGTGAGTTTTGTGTTGATTTTGAATGGGCATTTCTTAGGAATTGTTAGGCCCAAGCCACGGGGGGTTAGGAATTGGGGTATAATTGATTCTAGAAGTCACAAATTAGAGAAACCCAACCATTTAGTGAGGTGCACACACCAAAATTTAGAATCTGTCCAGCATGGGACATTTTTGTTGCAACTTAGAAATGAGGAATTGTGTCCATGTCATGGGTAGGCCCTCACTAGTCCTTGGTTTTCCCTAGTTAGAGGAAGTGTCATAGGAGTTTTTCCAGCCATAATTCATAGGAATTGAGTTAGAATCATGTGTCATAAGTTAGTGCAAAACAGGACACTTTTCTTTGTAGAAAACAGGGGAACATTGGACTTTAAGCTTAGGCCCAGGTAGGCCCAAGCTAGGCCCTTGAGCCACACCAAGTTTGAGAGTTGCCTCATGGTCAGAAGAGTCTAGTGTAGAAGTTTGAGAGGTAAACTTGAAGTGTAAAGGTGTCAATTGTACTCATAAACCCATTGTTGTCACCCTGATATCACTATAATGAACAAAATCACTTAACCTTTAGTTCCAGGGCACTTATGAGTGAGGCCTAGGTTGAACACCATAGTTGTAAGATAGTATGAGGTCATTAGAGTGTAAGGCCTAAGACAGGGTCCATAAGAACTTGATGGTTTATAAAAGGCACTTCGAGTTATGAGGACGATATTAAGAGTTTTGGCTAGTTTAGCATAACTAAGTGACTTGAGTAAGTGGAGTGAGATCATCCAAGCCTAGTGATGCAATATAGTGTGTATGGATGTATTATTATTTACTTAAATGTGCTATGTGAACATGAGTGGCTATAAGAACTATTATGCTTATAAGGTAATTATAAGTGTTTATGTGTATATAGGCCTAAGTGCCGATGTGCGTAATTTCGGTTTATAATTAGGTTGAGTTAGTGAGTATATATTATAATGAGGATATTATTATTTTGTTTAGGCTCTCAAGACAAGGGTAAACTTGCCATTAAAGTCGAGTGAAGCTCCAGTTGCTCCCACCTGCAACAGAAATGATCCTTCCTTGTAGCCTTGTTCAACTTTATATAATCCATGCAACCTCTCCACCCCGTGACTGTTCTTGTAGGAATAAGCTCATTCTTCTCATTTGCTACCACAGTGATCCACCTTTCTTTGGCACACACTGAACTGGGCTCACCCATGAACTGTCAGAAATAGGATAGATGGTCCCTGCATCTAGCCACTTGAGGGTTTCCTTCTTTACAACCTCTTTCATGATCAGATTTAGCCTTCTCTGTTGCTCAACAGTAGGTTTGCTTCCTTCCTCTAGCAGAATTTTGTGCATATAATAAGAAGGGTTGATTCCCTTGATATCTGCTATAGTCCAGCCAAGACATCCTCCACAATTCCTCGCGGATATGTAATAGAATGATCGGACAACTGCAAAGTCATGTATATAGGCTTTGGATCAGGCAAGTCCAACTTTTTGAAGATTGACAATGACATCAGATTGATGCTAGCTCCCAAGTCACATAGACACTTATCAAATGACACCTTTCCAATGGTGCAAGGAATAGTGAAGCTTTCAGGATCTTTAAGCTTCGGAGGCAATTTCTATTGCAGCACAACACTACATTCCTCCGTGAGAGCAATGGTCTCTAAGTCATCAAGATTCACCTTCCTAGAGAGAATACCTTTCATGAATTTCGTGTAACTAGGCATTTTCTCAAGAGCTTCAGCGAAAGGTATGTTGATATGAAGTTTCTTGAACACTTCCAGAAACTTCGCAAACTGCTTATCCAATTTCTTCTTTTGCAGCCTTTTAAGAAAATGAGGTGGAGGATAGATCTGTTTCTCCCCTGTATTACCCTCAGGAGGAGTGTGCTCAACAGTAGTCTTCCTTGGTTCTACTTCGGCTTCCTTCTGCACTTCTTCTTCATCAGCCTCCTTTTCAGAATTTGGAGTCTTAGCTTCTTCAGTATTCGCAACCTTACCAGACCTTCATGTAATCAACATAATCATCACAAATAACAATTAAAATGAACCAACATCACATAATCATCATAAATTTAAAATCGTATAAAAACCTCCCAAATATCAAATAATTATCATAATTGAAACAAGATGAAGTGTGTGTGCGTGTGTGCGTGTATGTGTGTATACAAAAACGAGAGATGATACATTTAAGATATTAATCAGCTAAGTGTGAGAGGTTTTATTAGTGGAATCGTTTAAAAATGCTCGATTATCGCCTTTAATCATCGGAAGTCTCCAGTAAATCTCCACGATTTGATATTGTGTGTTTTTTAAAATTACTAGTAGTTAGGGTTTTTAAAAGAGGCGGATCAGATCACGCTTGCCGCATTACTTCATTGCGGGGGAGACATCTGCAACAATAATACAATATGGGGCATGATTTAGGGCCTATTTTTTATTTTCTATTTATTTTCTATGTTTTTGTATAGATTTTATGTTGGTACTATATTATTAGTAATTTTATATTAACAAAAAGAAAAATCAAAATTTATCTAATTACAAAATTTTAAAATTATTAATATCTGTTATCTAATATTTTTAAAAAAATGTCAATAAACATTTAAATTTTTAATAATTAAAATAAAAAATACTTCGTGCAATGAGCCATTATGGCAGGTCACTCCTCAAGTAGTGAACCACTTCGGGGTGCCTCCCATAATGTATAAATGTGACAGGTGGTTTCACAAGCCATTTGTGGTTGTGGAAGAGCCCATATATATATATTTATGAGAAAAAGGTTCCATAAGTTAGCTTTATGAAAATTATCTCAAGTTAGTAGAATTTCGTATATGAAAGTTGAATGGTATTTTTGTAACAATAGAACTATTCCCCCTACATTTACGAAAATACCCTTACCTTTGTATTGAAAACAACTCAATTAACTTTAGATAATTATTTAAATTTAAATTTAGGATCCTTAAGCCTTATATATATAAGTTTGATTGTTATTTTTGGCTAAATCTTACTATTGATAATTTACTCTTGATTACTGCAAAAAAATTATTGTCCCTCATTGAGAAATATTTGTTATATTACCTCTATTTTTTATTCCAACTGTTCTAGAAATGTGAAGTAAAGTTCAAAATAATATTAAATCCATATACGTTGTTAACTTATATTCAACAATTTTTGTAGTTTGTAAGTCATAAGAAAGTAAGATTTTTACAGATCATGATTATATACAATAAATCCAAAATACTAATTCCTAAATATCTTGTTTAACATTATAAAAGTAATAATCTCAAACATGACTGGTCTATCACACTTCTGTTAAGAGACTTAAAATTTAGCAATGAATGTTCAAATTTGAGAATAAAATCTTATAATTTGACAAACTTAAAATTAAACAATGATTTTGGATTAGTTAAACAAACTTCTATTCTTTTAGTTAATTAGTCAGTTATAAATTTTATATTGGAATATTAATGTTCACATATTAAAAGTTCTAACGATCTTCTTGATGCCCAGGTATCATAAATATATTTAAAGGATAACTAAAATGTACATTTAGATAAAATAAATGTAACAAAGTTGTATTTATTTTTAGGTGTTACATAGGATGTGCTGCTGGTTGAATTAAAATATTGAATTGTTCCTTTCCAATGAAGGCCTGATGGTAACAACATTTTTGCCACCTCCATCTTCTTGACAACAGAAAAATCCTATCCAACAACACCACCCACTTGGGCAATCCCAACATGGTGTTCCTGCACCATATTTTCAACTAATATTAAAATTCTTGAAATTCATGTGATAATCTGATAAACATATTAATTAATAAAGTTTCACAAATATGAGAAACATATTTTGTAAAAGTAGGCATATTGCGTAAAGAATGAGGAGGGATTGTCACTTTGTTTGTAGCCGAAATTCCACTAATTTCTACTTTCGATTGAATATAAAAACTTGAGTAGAACATTAAAAAGATGCTGCAAACAATAAGTTTTGAAAATTCCATTTTCATAAATTCTTATTGATACCGACTCAGGTTGAATAGGAGAAATAATGCTACATAACTTATTGTTAGCACTCCTTTAAATACATTGAATTGAAATGACACATTCATTCATAAATGTATGTGTAGAAGTTGGTTGTAATAAATACATTGAGTTGTATATATGAATTGTGGAAATGATCTCATTTATGAAAAATAAATGTATATGTAGAAGTTGGTTTGTAGATATGAATTATTGATATGATTTCATTTATAAATAATAAATGTGTATGTAAAAGTTGGTTTGTAGTACACCAGGAAAATCGGATAATCAGATCAATTTTGAATCGGTTCGACATTCAAATTATGATACAACCGAAGACCATTCAGATCAAATCGTATGTGATTTGGTTCGGGTGTAACTCAGATTAAAAATAGCCGAAATTCGGATAAAATTCGGACAAAATTCGATTTGGATTCAATTCGGTTTGGATATTTTCGGATCATAACTTAGTCATTTTTTCAATTTATGGGACTTAAAAAATATCTTTTTATTAAATATGGTACTTTTAATATAATATAATGTACTTTTACAAAATTTAATTATTAAATAACTATATTATCATAAACATAAAGTACTTTGAGTATGAAATTTGCTTATTTCAGATTATATTTGGTTCTGATATGTATGATTCAGTTTTGTTCAGTTCTAATTTAAAATCGGATCTAGTATTTTGGATCAGTTTCAGTTACATTTTCGGCTATGTAATTTTGGGATCTGCTTAGATTCAATTTTCGGATAAATATCAGATTATATAATTCGGATGTCATATCGAATCTCAGTTCCATGAATTTCGGTTCGATTTTTCGAATTTAGACCCATTTTTCCAAGTCTAGTTTGTAGATATGGTTGTCTACATAAGTTGGTTTTCCATATGGCACCCTTCAAGAATATACCTTTATTTAACGGGTGACTATTAGAGTGGTATCATTTGGATAAAGTCCAAAGTAAATGTAATATCCGAGATTTTCTGTGTAATTATTTAAATAACAAATGGATATTATATGAGTATTATGTGATTAGTAAGTGAATTTTGTGAATTATGTGTTAATTAGTTTCCTTTGTTTGTTGTTCGTATGTGTTAGAATTTGCGACATTTTAATTTTTATATTCTCACAATGAGGTGTAGATTATTTAGATATTTTTCTAATAATTTATATGATGTTATAAGATTTTATAATTGATTTACAGATTTAATTAATTGTTTTCGATTTAAATATTATTATTTAATTATTCAAAAACCGTCCACTCGTAACGGTTTTCACTTTTCCGCTACCCGAAATTTACGAGAAAACTTGTTTTCAACCTACTTTGGATATTCCGAGTATTTTTTTTGTTTTAACTTTTCCGATCCTGAGTACGGATTTGTGTGTATGATTTTAGGTACAATTTTATGATTATTTTAATATTATTTGATCGTTTCGGTAAACGTGCAAGCTACATATATTCGATATACGAGATATTTTGATTTAAACATTGTACTTTCTCGTTTTATGAGTAAATAAAAGCTCGGAACCCCAAATCTTTATTAAATTGTCCAATTTGAATGTTTATCTCGAAAACAGGGTACAATTTGATTAGTTTTATTAATACTTAGCGATTAAGTACTGAATTTTAATAACCTACATGATCCAACGGGGTCTTAATTTCTTTCAAATATAAATATCCTTTTCAGTAGCTTATCTGGGACAGTAAATCACTATATATGGTTAAATTGTGTAATTATCGAGAGAAACGAACGACATTCTTCGTGTTTTTCACGATAAATGAGGATTTGAAGATGTTATTAGAATCCGATGGAGGCGTATGAATAGTCAAATCGAAGCTCTCGACGAGTATAATCTATTTTTAGTATCCATAGCAGTACAAATTCAATAGATAACTACTAATTGAGCTTTTTAATTTCAATAATATATGGATTAAATTAGGGCTTTTTGATTTTAAAGTTGTTTGTGTGATTTGATGATTCCATGTTGTAAAGTATCTCCTGTCTTTGAATTTGGTATATGATATGCTTAATTTCGAATTCAATAACATATAGAAACAGGGCTTTGATTCTCTGATTTAGAAAACTAGGGTTTATGTTGAAGGTTTGAATGTTTGCAATCAATTTTTGGGGTTTTCTTTTCTGGAAAATCGGGGTGAAATTGCCTACCACCATCATGTTTATCAGCTTGTAAGGATTCGTTTTCTATAATTGGTTTGTCTGGAGGTGGCTCGACGCCGTTTTCCGGTGACTAGGGCGGTGGCAGCAACGATAAAATTACCATTTAAGCCCTTAAGTTTTGGAGATGGAAAAGTTGGGACACCCAACTTCCCATTTTTACACCTTAAACCCTGGCCGAAAACTTTTAAAACTTTACACTTTCAACCTTTTGGTTCTAATTTTAAAAATAATTTTTAATTATTTATTTTCATTTCAAAAATGTTTTTTAATTGTTTATTAATTCAAAATTAAATCTAAATTATTTATTTATTTAATTTTAATTTGTAATTAATTGGTCAATTAATTCAAATATTAATTGATTAGCTAATTTAATTATTTATTAATTGACTTTATTTGATTATTTGATTAGATTTAATTATTCCTTTTGATTTTAAATTCCGAAAAATGGTTTCGAGCCTTAAAATATGTTCAATGCTCGTTAATTATTTATAGATGATTTCAAGGCCAATTTCGAGCATCAGCACTTCATTATTTATTTATAAAACAATTCTTTTACCCGTTTTAATCTTGAAAAATGTTCAAAAAATCATATTCAATGCCAAAAAAATCATTTTAACCCCGATCCTTCTTTGAAAGATAGCTTTATCGAGTACCTTACATGTTATGTATTATGTGCTAACTGGTTGATTTGTTATATGCCTATGTAAACGTTGTATCATTCTTTTAATCGTATCTTTTAATCCATAAATCGGATTTGGATAAACAAAGGATGGATAAAAGCTCGTGTTTTTTGTATGATGATCATAATGATATGATATTGAGTATTGAAAGGTAATTGTTATGATTAACATAGGAAGCGAGACATAGAGAAGGGAAGCAATTGGCTATTGAATAGTACTTTTCAGCAAGTGCAAATGAAATTTGACATCTTTAATATGAGGCAAGTATTTCTTCCCCATTATAAGTTCAGAATAGTTAAATGTTTTAAATTCTGTTGCAATAAATATTGATTATGTAAGTGTCTCTTATTCCTGTTCTTTTTTTATTATTTATGATCTCTCCAGCAAATACCTATTGTTCTGGGTTATTTTCGAACCCTGAATTATGATGTTTTACTCAATATGGTTTTAATAAAATACTCTACAAACTGGATGGTTATGAAAAGGACGAGGGATGGACCGGGCTCAATGCTGGTTACAAAAAGGGTCAGGGATGGACTAGACACTATGATATATTAGGCCAAAATGGCCTGGGCACCCGATATGATGGTGGGTCTATGTGGATGGGCATAGATCTGTACTATATTCTGACCGATCAGCAGACTATAGTACATATGTTGGTTCTAGTGTCCAGTGTAATTTATTATTGATGGTAACACCATTCCTTCTTAGAAAGTTTCACGATTATAAAATCGAACAATAATTTATTTAGAAGATGAATCAGTGAATTGTTTGTTGTCCATTTTCAGAGAAATATGATCTATGATTGAAGGCTAATAAGGGCCGATGTTTTGTTCGCTCAATTATATAAATGAACAAAGATGTTTAGAAATATATTCAAAAATTGTTTCTAGTGATTTCTTTTGATACTGACACCTGGGAATCAAATTATGGTACTTGCTGGGCATTTTTGGCTCACTCTTGCTTTGCTATTTTCTAATTCTTTCAGTATCACCCGAGGATGAATTTATGTGACGGGCTCAACCCCGGGGTCAGGAGTTGACGTTATCAATAACAATATTAACAATATAACATAATCCAACTCAACATTATTATATAAACATAACCCCTTTTTCCAATATTTTTCCAGGTTTAAGTATGACTTAGGTTACAATCCTCACAAAACCAACTTACTAAAGACAATCCTGACAATACTATCTTTGTTCAGCAACTCAACAGACCCACTTGGGTGAAACACAACTACCTCAGAGGAGCCTGATACGAAAGGAACGGGAACTCTGCCCTTACTACCACGGGAGAATCCCCTAGGCATCTGCCATACATATATAAAACATTTTGCAAGGGTGAACAATCAATTGCTCAGCAGTACCACTATATGAATAATAATCAAAAACATTTTATGATAAATAATTATAGGAACAGAAATCACAACTTGCTAGAAAACAAATAAAACATGTGCGAATTGGATATCAAAACTAGCATGCTCTGTAAAACCAAATCATTAGTTGTGTCTTGTGCATAAATACCAAATTTCAATTTTAGCATGCTTCTTTCATTTTCAAATCTTCCGTCCCATCGCAGGACCCATAAATCCATTTGTCCCATTACGGGGACTCAAAATCATTTGTTCTGTTACGGGAACCATGAAACTTGTCCCATCACAGGACCTATAAAATTTGTCCCATCACAGGACCTATAAAACTTGTCCCATCACAGGACCTATAAAAATTGCTCAGATATAAAAGTATTGGATGATCCCCGGTGAGATAGCTGATCAGGCTATCCTATGAAACATGTTCTGGAACTCAGAGACTAGCTAGGTCTCTGTCACGCTGGGCTGGTGGTTATAATAGGGTTCACAACCACTTCGCCTCTTATGCTAACTTCCAGGCCGTTACGGGCCTTATGCGCACACTCATCCAATTATCTGATCATTTTTATCCAGTTTTCCAACTCACTTACCTATCTCTTGTCAAAACAATTATAACACAGCACATTTTCCAAAACATTTTCATTTTATTCAAAATTTAGAGATAGGCATTTTCAGAAGTTACTTTTCCCCAAAACCAAGTTAACAAAACAATTTGAAACCTAGGGGATACATAACTTAAATCGTTCTGTTCCAGTACGTAAATGTAAATCAACAATTATTCATATAGTACTGAACTGTAAAAGATTTGTTCAGGGGAACTTGCCTTGCAGAGCTTTACAACTAATACCGATTGACCTTGAGCCGACACGGACGCTCAGGCTTAACGTCTAACCGCTAGATTACCCTGGATTTGACTTCAACACTCAGGTCCTTCGATTGGAACCTTACTGAGCTCGTCGACTGTCCACTAGGCTATACAACGCCAACTCTTGGGCTTTCCGACTAGCACCTACAAAGTCGAAACACCCTAACTTAGACCTTCGATTATGCTTGACATATCCTCGCTAACCATCTACCCGAACATTAACAAAACCCGACTCGTAATACTTCATATAATAATACACGTATCAATTAGGGTTCCCGACTTCGAAAGTCGGTTCGATGTTTATTTTCAGAAAATAGGTATATTTATCCTTTTATAAAATTAGGGTTATCGATTTTCGTGAAGTATTTCATCACAACACATAATCAGATTTCGTACAAAATAGTTACATATAATCGATCGACATTCCGATAGCCATTGGGTATGACCTCGTATTTCCGTAATTAAATTTTCCGGAAATCGGGCAGCACTTCCTTTGATTATCGGCTAACCCGTCGAACATCCCGACGTCAAATCAATCACAACCACAACTCAACCCAATCCAAATTCCAACCACCGACTTCAGTCAACAACAATTCACAAATTCACAAATACCACCTAAATACGATTATTAATTGTTAGTCGTGTTTTTATGTTTTAATCCGTATATTACAATTTTATTCGCATTTTGCGTTTTAAATCATATTTTGTATTTTAAATTATAGGACTCAGAACAACGTCATCACGGTCCACCGTCGGCTCGCCGAAGCTCATCGCCGACGGCGGCAACAATTCGTGGGTACCCGTATAATCAGGTTTCCAACGCGAACCTTCACCGATTAAACTAATATTTCTCACACAGAATTTATTTTATTTCACAGAAATTAATCAAATTATTTTCCTGCAGAAAATTAAAGAATTAAGTCAATAAAATTTTCTAAAAAAAATCCAAAATTTCAATTCGACTTAATTCGAGTTAGGCAACACAATCAGGCAACCAACACAGACAACATGCGCGTACGCGCTGCGGTACAGGGGGGTCGCCCCACCGGAAAAACCCGGCGGCAACCGGAGAATCGAACACAAAACACAGGCACAACAAGGAAGAAAACACATCAATTTATATATACAGAAGAGCGCGTATACATATATACACAACAAGTAAATATATATCTAAACGTACAACAACCGAAGAATAAGCAGGAGGAGAGAGGGGGCGGTGATTTCGCCGGAAAAAGGGAAAATCAACGGTGGCTTACCGAAAAGTGGAGGGAAAGAAAAAGCCGGGGAAGAGAACTGAAGCAAGAAGGAAGGATAGGAGGGTGATAGAGACACACAAAGTGAGAGAGAGAGCGGTGAGAGATGAGCGAGAGGAATCGATTGAGGGATTGGGAGGAGAGAGAGAGAGAGAGAGAGAGAGAGAGCCTGGAGAGATAAGGTGGAGGAGAGAATAAGAGATTAGGGTTTTATTCTATTTTTATCGTAATAATTCTGAATTCTGGCACTTACCTTAAGAATTTAACGAGTACACTTACGATAAAATAACTCAAAAATCATGAAAATAGTTTTAAAAATCCTGAAATAATTAGGATTTAATAAAATAAAATTTCCAGGAATTTTAAATCATATTTTTTTTTGAAACGCAAATCTGACCCGCATTTAACAACTTAACGAACAATCGTGCGGGTAAATTTAATCCCTAATTTTTTTTAAATAATTTATAAAATTATGAAGCCATAAAAATGATTTTTGAGATAACCCTAGTAGTTATGGAAATAAATCCTGAATAAAATCACCTTTAAATACAAAAGTAACACAACACAGCTTCACAACGAATTACACAACTAATACACGAACACCACAACCACACATAATTAATTAAAATATTAACAAAAATAATATCCAGCTGACTGAACCCATACACATATTTTATTTATGTAATTATTTAATAATTACATATTTAAACAATATAAAAATATACGAGTCGTTATAATCTTCCCCCCTTAAAAAGATTTTGTCCTCAGAATCTGATTTTTAACCCACAAGTGAGGATATTTGTCAAGCATATCTAACTCTAACTCCCAAGTAGACTCTCCTACTCGAGGATTTATTCAAAGCACATTCACTAAGGATATAAACTCATTCCTAAGGACTCACTCATAACAATCTAGGTTCTGGGTCGATCATTCCATGCAAAACAATTTGGATGAGAGTCCATTGGCTCCTACTCAACGGTTTAGTTCGAATCAAGAACATATCGCTTTAACAATAATATGTAAAACACACTATGAATTGCTGCAACTTTAATGTCAATGATAACCCATGAACACTTCATCTATCTTCCTCGATACCTCCAACGGGTACATATATATTTAGGCTCAACTTGCCTCTTCTAACTAAACCTAACCAATTTCATTCAAAGTGAAATATTGTCAATACCCATGATCCTACTTTTATATCCATACTCTTTCGATGCAAATTCGTCTCCTTTCTTTGTCCATCCCAAAATGCGTCAACTCTTTTTCGAATCAACATCACTACGCCCGTGGTGCGCTGAATTTACTCAGGACCTAACAACATTTCTACTCCCACTTTTTCTCAATAAAAGGGAAACTCACACTTATGCTTATACAGGGCTTCACCAGGTAGCATTCCCTAATAACATGATAATTATTAACATAGAAACTCAATCAATGGTAGATGATTACCATAGTTTCCTTTTAGATTCAAACTAAATACTCTCAACATATCTTATATTGCCTGAATCGTCCTTCCACTTTGACCCCTCGTCTACGAATGATAGGTGGTGCTCATTTTCAATTTAGTTTCCAAACATTCGAACACCTCTTGCTTCTCTGCATCAGTTAAGACTGGAAAGTAATCTCATTTCGTCACTTCTTCTCACCTTCAGATATTTGAACTTCACATTCCACTTTTCTCTATTCCTTTATTAACTCCTTAGCGATTTTAATCACATTCAATCCTTTCCTTCTATACAGGGCATCTGTTACTACACCAGTTTTTCTTAAATGTTCGTTAATGGAATAATCGAAATCATTGGTTACTCTCAGCCAAAATTCATACTTGAAACTTAAAATATAGTTGTTTTCTTTGAATCTTCGTAGGGAAATCCTTGGGTGTTTCACATGAACGTCCTTGGTCTTTGAATAGCTGAGGATGTTATCAATAAATACAATCATGCTTATCCAAGCACTCCTTATACACCATGCTTCTTGATTGATACACTTGTTAATCCTAATGACATTACCAAAAATTGTGATGGCCATATTTCGTTTTAATTGCAGTCTTCGATACGTTCTCAGGCTGGATCTTAAATCATTCCCCGAGAAATAACACACTCCTTAAATTAAGTCACCTAAATAATCAATTCTTAATAGGGTTACTTATTCCTATTCGTCGTTTTATTAAACTCCCGGTACCCATTACATACTCTCATAATTTTATCCTTCTTTTTAGCAACATCTCTGGTGTAAATCAAGGGACTATATCTGGTTTGCTCATTTTTCTTACTAATATCTTTTACATTTATCGAACTAATTATTTCACCCCACTGGCCTTCAAAGAGATTCCAAAGCAATTATATATTACTCAACTTTCTTCAGCTTAAGTGTTTTCTTCTTCGTATCTTTACACAATGTGGATCTACTCTATCTCCTTAGCTTATTAACTCCTTCCTTCACACGATTGGAAGAGCTTCTTATCTCGCTCTTTCCTTTTGCAACTCACCCTACCACTGGCTTCCATACATTTTACTATTCGATTCTCCTGAATTAATCTTTGCCTTACGAAAGGACAACCCATTCGCTACTAAAATCATGTCAACTCCTTAAGCTCAAAGGGTGTCAGGTCAGCTACACTATGACCGAATTCTAAACGCTCGATCTTTTGGTCACTCTGAAAATTCTGTCTCTAGCCGTGTTGGATATTGGCCCTTGGGATGTAATACCTTGAGTAACCGTTCCACAACTCTTTGCAATATGCCCAACCTTCCTACAATGGTAGCAAATAACTCCTGGATTTTACTGGATTACATTCCAATGCAGCATGACCCCTATGACCGCATTTGAAACATTGAACATTCTTTGTTTTCGAATTTGAAAACCACATTAGTATTTAACTTCATCTAATTGGAACCAACTTCTACATAACTGACAATTAGCTAATAAAAGTAACCAACTCTTCCTTTTAGTTGACCAGTTGGAGTATCATCTGAAACACCACTAACACATCATAGTATACGTTGTATCTTTAAAAGTAGGGTATTTTCCAAAAATTTGGGCAGCATTTCCTCTATATTGCTAACTACCATTCGGGCACAAGCCGACACCAATAATCAACCAGCAACCATATCAATCCATCAACATCAACCAAACTACCAACAAATATACTAACCATCTTTCACCACTCAACTCCACGGTTCACAGTACTGTGACACATAATATGTTAATAACCATATGTATTACTAACCAACATAATAAAATGAGGTTGGCTATTTCAGCTACATCTACCAACAAGCAACTTTGCAAACTAGGTCAACTTAAGGACCTCTGCTAGGCATCATAATCCAATTTTCAGCCAACCATATTTCTAAAGGCGGTTCCCTATCATTTGCCATAGACTCGACAACCACTGAATTAACTTTTCTAGGACAACCTTTTCCAATGGGTCACAAATCCTTTCTGCTGCCATTATTCCAAAATAGCAACCGGATACAGAACTTTTATTTCTCCTGATGGTCAATTCTTCATTTACTTTCCATAACTAGGACGGTCTAACCATAGTGGTTACTGAAGAAAATTCATCATCATAAAATACCAAATGAAATTTCAAAGTCAAGATAATTCATTCTAAAAGAAACATGAAGGAAATGCGGATATGACTGGGAGCAACCATACAAGTACGTAAGATGGCCAATCTTAGTACCATACAGTTTACAACACATAATTCGGTGGCGTCCCACCAGACCCTTTGTCACACAGACAAATAGTCACATCATATGTATTGTTTGCCCCAATCAACCGATAGAACCTCCGAGGAAAGAAATATAAGGGTTCAAGGTATAAACCTCGATACCGACACACATTCACTATGAGACTCGGCTGTCATGGCAGCCACTAACTATTAACCTTCCATCTGAACTTTCATGGTTAGATTCGCTTGCTCGAGAAAAGAAACTAGAAACCTCACCTGTACATTGCCAGTGATACCTATATATAAGGGATACTTACTAGAATCTAGGGCAGTTCCAGCCAATCTCCAACAAATATCAGGGTTATGCCTTCGAACCCTTGACTAAACTCACAGACTTGCTCCTCTGGTTGAGTTACTGACTCATATCTATATAGAATAAACCTTCTTCCACTCTTATAACTCTATTCCTAACCTAAATCAGGGACTCAAACCTGTAGATCTGATATCAATTGTGACGGCCTCAACCCCGGGGTCAGGAGTTGACGTTATCAATAACAATATTAACAACATAACATAATCCAACTCAACATTATTATATAAACACAACCCCTTTTTCTAAGATCTTTTCCAGGTTTAAGTATGACTTAGGTTACAATCCTCACAAAACCAACTTACTGAAGACAATACTGACAATACTATCTTTGTTCAGCAACTCAACAGACCCGCTTGGGTCCAACACAACTACCTCAGAGGAGCCTAACACGGAAGGAACTGGAACTCTTCCCTGACTACCACGGGAGAATCCCCTAGGCATCTGCAATATATATATATATAAAACATTTTGCAAGGGTGAACAATCAATTGCTCAGCAGTACCACTATATGAATAATAATCAAAAACAGTTTATGATAAACAAATATAGAAACATAAATCACAACTTGCTAGAAAACAAGTAAAACATGTGCGAACTGGATATCAAAACTAGCATGCTCTGTAAAACCAAATCATTAGTTGTGTGATGTGCATAAACACCAAATTTCAATTTTAGCATGCTTCTTTCATTTTCAAATCTTCTGTCCCATCGTAGGACCCATAAATCCATTTGTCCCGTTACGGGGACTCAAAATCATTTGCTCCGTTACGGGAACCATGAAACTTGTCCCATCACAGGACCTATAAAACTTGTCCCATCACAGGACCTATAAAACTTGTCCCATCACAGGACCTATAAAACTTGCTCAGATATAAAAGTATTGGATGATCCCTGGTGAGACAGCTGATCAGGCTATCCTATGAAACTTATTCCAGAACTCAGAGACTAGCTAGGTCTCTGTCACGCTGGGCTGGTGGTTATAATAGGGTGCGCAACCATTTCGCCTCTTACGCTAACTTCCAGGCCGTTACGGGCCTTCTTCGCACACTCATCCAATTATCTGATCATTTTTATCCAGTTTTCCAACTCACTTACCTATCTCTTGTCAAAAACAATTATAACACATCACATTTTCCAAAACATTTTCATTTTATTCAAAATTTAGAGATAGGCATTTTCAGAAGTTACTTTTCCCCAAAACCAAGTTAACAAAACAATTTGAAACCCAGGGGATACATAACTTAAATCGTTCTGTTCCAGTACGTAAATGTAAATCATCAATTATTCATATAGTACTAAACTGTAAAAGATTTGTTCGGGGGTACTTGCCTTGCAGAGCTTTACAACTAATACCGATTGACCTTGAGCCGACACGGACGCTCAGGCTTTAACGTCTAACCGCTAGATTACCCTGGATTCGACTTTAACACTCAAATCCTTCGATTGGAACCTCACTGAGCTCGTCGACTGTCCACTAGGCTATCCAACGCCAACTCTTGGGCTTTCCGACTAGCACCTACAAAGTCGAAACACCCTAACATAGACCATCGATTATGCTTGACATATCCCCGCTAACCATCTACCCGAACGTTAACAAAATCCGACTCGTAATACTTCATATAATAATACACGTATCAATTAGGGTTCACGTCTTCGAAAGTCGGTTCGGTGTTTGTTTTCAGAAAATAGGTATATTTATCCTTTTATGAAATTAGGGTTATCGATTTTCGTAAAGTATTTCATCACAACACATAATCAGATTTCGTACAAAATAGTTACATATAATCGATCGACATTCCGATAGCCATTGGGTACGGCCTCGTATTTCCGTAATTAAATTTTCCGGAAATCGGGCAGCACTTCCTTTGATTATCGGCTAACCCGTCGAACATCCCGACGTCAAATCAATCACAACCACAACTCAACCCAATCCAAATTCCAACCGCCGACTTCAATCAACAACAATTCGCAAATTCACAAATACCACCTAAATATGATTATTAATTGTTAGTCGTGTTTTTATGTTTTAATCCTTATTTTACAATTTTATTCGCATTTTGCGTTTTAAATCATATTTTGTATTTTAAATTATAGGACTCAGAACAACGTCATCACGGTCCACCGTTGGCTCGCCGAAGCTCATCGCCGACAGCGGAAAAAATTCGCGGGTACCCGTATAATCGGGTTTCCAACGCGAACCTTCACCGATTAAACTAATATTTCTCGCACATAATTTATTTTATTTCACAAAAATTAATCAAATTATTTTCCTACAGAAAATTAAAGAATCCAAAATTTCAATTCGACTTAATTCGAGTTAGGCAACACAATCAGGCAACGAACACAGACAACACACGCGTACGCGCTGCGGTACAGGGGGGTCGCCCCACCGGAAAAACCCGGCGGCAACCGGAGAATCGAACACAAAACACAGGCACAACAAGGAAGAAAACACATCAATTTATATATACACAAGAGCACGTATACATATATACACAACAAGTAAATATATATCTAAACGTAGAACAACCGAAGAATAAGCAGGAGGAGAGAGGGGGCGGCGATTTCGCCGAAAAAAGGGAAAATCAATGGCGGCTTACCGAAAAGTGGAGGGAAAGGAAAAGACGGGGAAGAGAACTGAAGCAAGAAGGAAGGATAGGAGGGAGAGAGAGACACACAAAGTGAGAGAGAGAGAGAGCGGTAAGAGATGAGCGAGAGGAATCGATTCAGGGATTGGGAGGAGAGGGAGAGAGCCTAGAGAGATAAGGTGGAGGAGAGAATAAGAGATTAGGGTTTTATTCTATTTTTATCATAATAATTCTGAATTCTGGCACTGACCTTAAGAATTTAACGAGTACACTTACGATAAAATAACTCAAAAATCATGAAAATAGTTTTAAAAATCCCAAAATAATTAGGATTTAATAAAATAAAATTTCGAGGAATTTTAAATCATATTTTTTTGAAACACAAATCGGACCCGCATTTAACAACTTAACGAATAATCGTGCGGGTAAATTTAATTCCTAAATTTTTTAAAATAATTTATAAAATTATGAAGCCATAAAAATGATTTTTGAGATAACCCTGGTAGTTATGGAAATAAATCCTGAATAAAATCACCTTTAAATACAAAAGTAACACAACACAGCTTCACAACGAATTACACAACTAATACACGAACACCACAACCACACATAATTAATTAAAATATTAACAAAAATAATATCCAGCTGACTGAACCCATACACATATTTTATTTATGTAATTATTTAATAATTACACATTTAAACAATATAAAAATATACGAGTCGTTATAATGTAGATAGCTCACAATATGCAGCGAAATGGAGAGGTCTCAACTTTAGGAAGTGGGATATGTCATAGTCGATAAGACGAGGAAGTTGGTAAAGAGGTAATAAAGTTTGAGTTAATTTTTATAAAATGTAGATGTTCAGATTCTTGTTTCATACCTTAACCTGCAATTGGTCCGAAATTGAGGGGTCATCTACATATTTATCTTAATTTGCGGGTTTATATTGTTGTAAGTGGTTTGGTGATACCCAATCCTGACCCCGGATTTAGGGGATGTAACAGTTGGTATCGGAGCTACATGTTATTGGTCACTGAAATAAAAATAGGTAGAAGTTAAGATAAGAGTGGCAAGTCATATAAGATAGGGAAGTCCTTAAGTAAATTCATGCTAAGCTAGAGTTGAGATTATCGGACATGGTAATGATTACTAAGTTAAGATACGTTAATAGGTGTGAGGCTAATATGTTGATGTTATAGATATATTGAGTACCCAGAACTTATAGTTACAAGGAGTTGAAAAATCGACAGATTGTTGGAAATGTCTAAAGTTCGGAAATCAGGATTTGCAGGGATGAGGATCAGGATCTGCTTGCGTCAGGATTTGATCAGTTGTCAGGATCTACATGCAGTCAGGAATTGCATCAATATATATATACTGTCAGGATATGATTGTGCTACAGGATAAGTCAGAATCTGTTGATGGATATAGTCCCAACATTTATGGGGTTTGATATAATTGGTTCTCGACTTATAGGATTGCAACTATTAATTAGATATCTATAGTAACTAGACAAATTATAATATAACATATCTTATAAATTATAGAGATTGATTCAGTATTTGTGTATTATATCAACACAGAATAGGTTACCACATTTGATGAATTACTCGAGTATCATTTGTAACCTAGTAGCTCTTAAGAATAATATTTTCTTGAGAGATATCTCTAATGGTTTATTGGAGAATTAATAACTGTTATTTGATTTATTTTGTTCTTACTTTACTTCTTTGATAATCGATTAGTTTGATAATTGTATCCAACCCACTTAAACAATTATCATTCGTTGTTTAACAAGTGGTATCAAATTAGGCTAATTAACTTATAATTTAAAAAGATCAATATGTCTAGAAGTAAGTATGAGAGCATGAAAATTCCAATACCTGAAGAAGGCCGACTGCTCCATATGGATAGTCAAATATTTTCTTGAAGCCATTGATATTTCCTATGGTGATATAATCCATGATGGACCTCCTTATCCCCAAAAGTTTGTGGCCATGACACCAACAGTTCCTGAGCAGTTCATCAGGAAAGAAAAATCTGAATGGTCAGAACCTGGGAAAGCTACAATGCTTATGGATGCTACGGTCAGGAATGTTTATCAGAACAGTTTAGACAATGTAATGTCAAATAGGGTGATTTCCTGCAAGACTGCCAAAGCTATATAGGATGCTTTAGAAACTTAGTTTCAAGGAATAATGGTAATCAAGAAGAATAGAAGGGTTGTTCTTATGTAAGAGTATGAACAGTTTGATGCCAAATCTGATGAAACCATTACTGACATCTAAGACAGATTCCTGACACTGTTAAATGATTTGTCTTTGGTTGGAAAGGAGTATGACAGCGAGGATTCAAATACCAAGATTCTTAGAGCTCTTCTTGAAGAATGGTATACACAGGCATCCATTATCAAGAATCAGTATAATCTTGATATACTGACACTGAATGAAATCTATGGGATATTGAAAACCCGTAATTTGGAGATTCAAAAAAGGAAGAACAAGAAAGGTCAGAAAATGAAGGTTGTTGCTCTTAATGTTGAGACTCACAAAGGCAAGGAAATGGCTAGTGAGATTTCAAGAAGAAAGAACATGGTTGAGGAGTCAGATACTGATGAGTCATCAGATCCTGACATAGATATTGATGAGGATTCTGAGATTGAATTGGATGATCCTCAAGTTGTGCAAATGGTTTTAAAATTGGTGAAACCTGACAGTGATGATGAATGTTATGCACTAATGGAAACTCATGGAGAGGATGTGTCTTTCACTAATAAGGTACAAATGACTATTTTTCCTATAGATACTGATAACTTGTCTTATTTAAAGAAATTCTTGTATTTTCTACATGCTAGCTTTAATAATAAGTCAATTGAAACTGAAAGTTTAATTAAAAAGAGAAATGATCACTTAGAAGCTTAGTTAATATGTATGGATGAAAATGGAAAAGCATGTAAAAAGGCTATACATAATGAAACTCAGATGCACATTAAATATGCCATGCTGGCAAGTACTGGAAAAGAAAAGAAACATTTTTAAGACTTGGATGACTCCAGGAAGAAAGGTTCCTAACTTGATAAATGAAAAAAACTGTAAATAATGCTTAGGTTATACTAAATTCACTAATAAAAACATAAATAAAAAGATTACTAACACTACACCAGTTAAGTTTGTCAATATTGATACAAATGGAGTCAAATCTGTATATGAAGTAGGATCTACCTCTACAGTTCCTGATAAAAAGAATGTTGAATTTAGAGTTAAGGAAAAGAAAAGTAAAAAATATAAGTCTTCCCCCTAAAAGTCAACTAGAAAAGAAATTTGTGAAGTAACTGCTAGGCCTCACAAATCCAGTGCAAGAAGAGATAGAAATGGAAAACAGGGTATGTTAGATATATTTGTGATGTCATGTTTCATCTGATTTGTTTAGTTTCAGAATATAATATCAGGACTTATCAAGACTTACTGGAAATCTGAACTTACTAAAGTCAGAACTTATATCAGAACTTAAGGCCGTCAGGATTTATATCAGGACTTAAGTGCGGGTACTTCAGATAAGGAATGCAGCTGATTTACAGGAGAGGATATGGACTAAAACAAAAGAAGATATGCATGAAGAGTTGGACAACTGTAGGACTACATAAGATAATATCTGATTGATATATTTTAGCAGACAAATCATATTCCATATCAATTAGAAGATATCTTGTAACTGTGTACGATATAAACACAGCTTAGTGTAACACCCCCAGATCCGGGGTTGGGGATCCGGGTCGTCACGGTCTTTCTTTCCACAATATCACTTCACTTAATTAATAATAATAACCTTATGCTGTGACCCCACAATAACACACACCACAACCCGTTATAGTCTCAGAGATGAAATTGAAATAAGTACAAGTCTTTGAATCCACAATTTAAAAGTTATTACAACCCAAAATGATTACTTGATAAATTTACAGTTAATTGCCATTATCTGCCACAAGTTATAATTATACATAATTGATTCTCAAAAGTAGATGGTCTGAACTACAATAGATCTACCTCTGCAGCTATAGTAGCTACAACATCATCGGGAAGACGCGGGCGCTTCCCACGCGCTTGCGCTGGGTCTGCTGGAGTCTGGCCATCTTTCCTAACTGTAGTTGTGTGATGAAGAAATAAAGCAAGAGTGAGCCTTACAGCTCGCAAGATAATATATAGTGATAACAATGATATAAGTATCTAAATGGATACTTACTAGAATCTATTATCAAGTGTAAGATAACTACTTACTAGATATAAGTAAAAACAAGGGATGAAGTTACCAAATACTTCACTACACTAATATCATTTATAAAGCTACTTGAACTACCACTGTTCAAAGTATAATGAGCTTTCAACAGTTCATCACATAGATGAGACTACAAGACAAGATTTGAATAGATTAAATCTTTGAAATATTATTAAAGGAAATGAAGTTATGATATACTTCATTAAGTTCTGATATATATATATATCCACATATATATCTTCTTTATACAATTTCCTGAAAACCTCTGTCATGTAAAGTATGAACAGAATTGCAATATCCAATAAATTTGGAAAGGAAAAGAATTTTGGCATAAACCAGATATCTTGCTGATCAGGCAAAGATACCCATAAGTAACCTTTTCTACTAGTAGATGGACGAATTCCCCACTGGTCATCACCCTTAGTCGCAATAGGACCTTATGCTGGACTGCCACTCAGCCACTTATGCATTTGATGGACTCCCACTGAGCCACTTACACTATCATGGACGCCCACTGAGCCCATGTTGCTTATGCCAACTCAATAGATGGACTTACTTCCCGAACGTTGGGTAAGTAATCAATTCATTTACCAAAACTGCAACCTTGTTGCGAATATAAAATACACCACAGAGCCGGATCCCTCAGGTTTTGAGCGAGTATTTAAATCCCCTTAAAAGGAAGATCTTAAATATAAAAAAAATGAGTTTTGGGATCCGCTCTAACTTTTAAAAATCATTTTGAAGACTCGAAAACACTTTAAAGAGTGTTTGGAATAAAGCTGATTTAATGAAGTAAATCAGTCCCCAGTATATTTAGAAAATGTCTGAATATTATTATTTAAATAATATTCCCATAAAGAATAATCTTTATAAAAATAATTGAAATAGAAGTTTTGAAACTTATACTTGAAATGAATATTAAATATCCAAAGATATACCTATACGAAAGTACTATCTTTATTTGAATAATCGAAAATAAGTTTGATTATCGACACCTTATTCTTTAATAAAATAAAGAATATTATTAAGTAATAAGCGGAGTCATAATACCTCGAATGAATATTATAAATAATATTCATAAAATAAAGGAGTCATACATCCTCAGATGAATATTTGCAATAATATTCAATAATAAAATAAGGGAGTCATAAGTCCTCGGATGAATATTTGCAATAATATTCAATAATAAAATAAAGTTATCGAATAACCCTTATTCGATTAATAGTTTTGAAAACTATGACCATATATATATATATAAATATATATATATACATATATACAAAATCTACTCGGGATCCTCGACTCCCGGTTTTAGAAAATGTTTTCACCTTTGGGTCCCTATACTAAGGGTATATGCAAAATACTGCTATCCTCTAGCATAGGTATTATCAACTGAACCAACAGATATATATGGCAAGAATATGAAACAGGCATGCATATATATACCATATCAGCATGCTACAATATATGGCAAGAATTTGCTATAACAAATATGCATTTAACGCAAGATCATGCATATACACAAATACATCACAACAACAGTTATAACGGGTAGAAAACTTGCCTGAGCGACTTGGGGTGATAAAAGGCTCGGGACGAGTCTGGTAACCTATAAACAACAAGTAAGTTGGAATTAAACCAAAGTCACTTGTAAATCTATACTTTAACTAACTTAGACTCTAACGCTTATTTTGCGCTTACTGATTCGCTTAAGTCACTCGGGTACCCTTGGCTCCACCATTTTTAATAATTTAACCTTTACGAGTTTTAAGGCGATTCCTTCGCGAGTGTCTTACCAACTGCCTAACACACTTACCATAAATGTTTCATACATTAATTAACCCTTTTTGGTCTTTAACCTATGTTTCAAAGTAAGGCGAGGGGAAAAGTTTCGTTCGCGAAACGCCGTTACTTGAAACGGTCGTTTCTCCTAAACCGTGCATCGGAATCGAACGAACTACATATCAAAACGAAGCTCGTAACATGAGCTATCTAAACATGGCAATGGTCATAATCTAGCAGGGGGTTCTCGGGTCCTCATGTTATGCACAAAATCAGTCTAAAGAAAATCGGACGTTACAACGGCTATGTTTACGCGATTTCCCAATTTAAAACCATTCAAAACCAATCCAATTCAACTTCAAATCCAACATACAACCAACATCCATCCTTATCACATCATAACAACCCCAACCAATTCAATTTTAACATTCATACTTATGCCTAAGCTTGAATTTAACTATACTACATTCTTTTAACCAAAACAACAAGATTTACCAATCCGATTCAATACCATTTCAATCCCAAACTCTAAATCACAAACATCAAGATACAATATCACCCTACTAATCAAAATCATCTTATAATACATAGGAATCTAGGGTTTGGAGATGATATACCTTCCTTGAAGTGGTGGGAGTAGCTAGGAAGCCTTAAGAAGCTTTGAGAAGTCTTAGGAATGCTTGGATCTTCAAGGAAATCAAGAAAAATTTCAAGTTAAAAACTTGAAAACACTATTCATTATCTTCTTCTTTGATTAAATGAAGAAGATTGAGAAGGAATTGATGGCTTAAACTCATGATATAGCCCTAACTAAGCATAAGAATGATTAGGGAATTAACTCACCAATTTAGGAAGCTTGGATCTTTGATTTTGAATTTTCTTGCCTTTTGCAATAGTAAAAAGCCGAGAGCTATCAAGAACAATGCCTTGGTTTCTTTTTTTTGATTTTGATGAAAGTGATTTGCTTGGCTTGGTTGATTGGTTTTGTGTTTGATTTTGTTAATTACCTTTTTAGCCTTGGACTTTGTGTGGTTCTCATTCAACCACACCTCCTTCCTTTCCATGTCATGCCTATGTCATGATGTGATGTCATCCTTCCCTCTTTGTCCTGCTCTCATTGGTTGGGTGACATCACTCTCTCTAATCCCTTTGATTAACTTCCTAATTGTTTGCCTAATGACCGCTGATCTGTTATACGGTTCGCTTAACTTTCGTTTTCGTTTATCGTTTGAAGGATCATACCCGGGATCTTATTACTTAGGTTCCCTTAACCTTTCTCAATACATTATATTCCTTTTTATGATCCTCTATTATAATCCTTTAATTTAAATCCTTTTTATCTTGTTACCTTATACTCAATTCTCTCCGTATCTAGTGTATTTCCGGGAAAAATCAAAGTGTTTGGAAATTGGATTCTGACGATCTTTACATACACTTATATACCACATAGAGTACTAATTATATCCCAGAAGATCAATAACAGAACCCCTACATAGCGTGGCATGAAAAGTTTTCTCATTCAGCTAAAACACTATTCACAAGGGTTACAAAAAGTTGAAAATTTTGGGGGTTATTACAGTCTCCCCTCCTTATAAGGATTCCGTCCCGGAATCAAACAGAAAACAAATGGGGGTACTTCTCTAGCATTACGCTCTCTAGTTCCCAAGTTGATTCTTCCACATTATGATTCTGCCATAGCACTCTGACTAGCTTGATCACTTTGTTCAGAAGCACCTGCTCCTTCTTATCTATAATCCTTACTGGCTTCTCCACGTAAGTTAGATCTGGCTGCATATCCACCTGCTCGTACTCCACTATGTGTCTGGCATCCCGATGATACTTCCTTAGCATTGACACATGGAACACATTATGAACTTGTTGCAAGTTAGGGGGTAAGGCTAGCTCGTAAGCTAACTTTCCAATCCGTCTTAATATCTCAAAAGGTCCAATGTATCTTGGGCTTAGTTTTCCTTTCTTTCCGAACCTCATTAATCCCTTCCAAGGGGATACTTTCAGCAGTACTAAGTCCCCTACTTCATATTCCTTGTCCTTTCGGGCTAGGTCTGCATATTTCTTCTGTCTGTCTTGGGCTGCTACAAGCCGTCCTCTGATAAGATCCACTATGTCTTTGGTCCTTTGGACCACTTCGGGTCCGAGCATCTTCCGCTCTCCTACTTCATCCCAGTATAAGGGAGATCGACACCTTCTTCCGTACAGGGCCTCATAAGGCGGCATTCCGATGCTAGCATGAAAGCTATTGTTATAAGAAAACTCGATCAACGGCAAGTGATCATCCCAACTCCCTTTAAAGTCTATTGCACAGACTCTCAACATATCCTCTAGTGTCTGGATGGTCCTTTCACTCTGCCCATCCGTCTGGGGATGGTACGCGGTACTCATATTTAACTTGGTCCCCGCACATTCCTGAAAGCTCCTCCAAAATCTGGAGTTAAACCTGGGGTCTCGGTCTGAGACAATGGACGCTGGGACTCCATGTCGCGTCACTATTTCCTTAAGGTAAATGTCCACCAGTCTATCGACTGTGTATCTCTCATTAATAGGAATGAAATGAGCTGACTTTGTCAGTCGGTCTATAATTACCCAAATGGCGTCGTGATTGGCTTTCGTCCTTGGCAAGCCTACAACAAAATCCATCGCTATCTGTTCCCATTTCCATTCGGGAATCTCCAGGGGTCGTAAGAGTCCACTGGGTCTCTGGTGCTCTGCATTTACTCTTTGGCAAGTCAAACATTTGCTTACCCATTCTGCTACGTCCCTCTTCATGTTGGGCCACCAGTAATATTCCTTCAAATCCCTATACATCTTGGTACTTCCCGGGTGAATGGAATACCTTGAACTATGGCTTTCATCCAATATCTCATCTTTAAGCTCTTGAACATTCGGAACCCAAATCCGGTAGGAGTACCTCATTATCCCTTTATCATCTTTCTCAATATGGATCTCCTCTCCAGTCTTTGACTCTCTGCCTTCATTCATTATTTTCTCCTGGCACATTCTGATCTTTTCCAATAACTCGGGCTGCATTGAGATCTCAAAAAGCTTTTCAGTTCCGGTTCCGGTTACCTTTACTTCTATTTCCATTTTCTCAAAATCCCTTATCAATTCTTCCGAAGTCGTTATCATTCTGAGTCTTTCCTTTCTACTAAGGGCATCAGCCACCACATTGGCTTTCCCTGGATGATAGAGAATCTCACAATCATAGTCCTTGATTAGTTCTAACCATCTCCTCTGGCACATGTTGAGCTCTTTTTGCGTAAATATGTACTTGAGGCTCTTATGGTCTGTGAAAATCTCGCACTTCTCTCCATACAAGTAGTGCCTCCAAATTTCTAAGGCAAATACTATTGCCGCGAGCTCAAGGTCATGAGTAGGATATCTAACCTCGTATTCCTTCAATTGTCTCGATGCATACGCAATCACTTTACCGTGCTGCATAAGCACACATCCTAATCCTTTGTGCGACGCGTCACTATATATCACAAAATCTCCTTTTCCGTCCGGCAATGCCAATACCGGAGCCGTTATCAACCTTTTCTTTAATTCCTGAAAACTATTCTCGCATTTCTCCGTCCATTCAAACTTCTCTGTCTTACGAGTAAGTCGTGTCAAAGGGGCTGCGATCTTCGCAAAGTCCTGTACAAATCTACGATAGTAGCCGGCCAATCCTATGAAACTCCTTACCTCTGTGGGTGTTTTTGGCCTTTCCCAATTTGAGACCGCCTCTATCTTGGAGGGGTCGACCAATACTCCTTCTTTATTGATCACATGTCCTAAAAACTGTACTTCATTCCGCCAGAATTCACACTTCGAGAATTTGGCATATAACTGTTCCTCTCTGAGTATTCCTAGAGCTATCCTCAAATGCTCTGCATGTTCTATCTCAGTCCTTGAGTAGATCAAAATATCATCAATAAAAACTATCACACATTTGTCCAAGTACTTCTTAAATACTCTATTCATTAAATCCATGAAAGCCGCTGGGGCGTTGGTTAATCCAAAGAACATTACCAAGAACTCATAATGCCCATATCTGGTACGGAACGCTGTCTTGGAAATATCTTCAGGTTTAATCTTTAGTTGGTGATATCCAGTTCTCAGGTCGATCTTGGAAAAATAAACAGCATCCTTTAGCTGGTCGAACAGATCGTCTATTCTAGGTAATGGGTACCTGTTCTTTATGGTTAGCTTATTCAACTCTCGATAGTCGATGCACAGCCTCATGCTCCCATCTTTCTTCTTAACAAATAAAACTGGTGCTCCCCATGGAGACACACTGGGTCTTATCATACCCTTATCCAAGAGTTCCTGCAATTGGATAGCTAATTCCTTCATTTCTAACGGGGCTAACCGGTAAGGTGCTTTTGAAACTGGCGCCGTCCCTGGGGCCAATTCAATAGCAAATTCAATCACTCTATCGGGTGGTAATCCCGGAAGGTCTTGTGGGAATACATCTTCAAATTCATTGACTACTGGAATATCTTGTAAGTTGGGCACCTCCTTCTGCGTGTCCACCACATAGGCTAGGTAGGCCTCAATTCCTTTTCGTAGCATCCTTCTGGCCTGGGCCATAGTCAAAAATTTCTGCGTCTGCCTCTTTCCTCTAAATATAACTTCCTTCTTCCCTGGGATATTTAGCTTAACTTTCTTCCCTTTACAGTCTATCTGAGCATCATTGCTAGATAGCCAGTCCATTCCCAAAATTACATCAAACTCCCCTAATTTAAAAGGAATCAAATCAACACTAAAAGATTGCTCCCCGATGCCTATCTCACAGGCGGGGTGAATCTGGTTAACAGGAATAATTTCATGATTGGCTATTTCTACTTGTAAGGGTTTTATCAAGGGTTCAGCCTTAAGTCTTAACTTACGCACAAGGTCCTTTGATATAAAAGATTTAGTTGCTCCCGAATCAAATAAAACGTTTGCACTGACTGAATTTAGAGAAAGGGTACCTGCTATCACATCTGAATCTTTCATAGCATCCTGGACTGTCATGTTGAAAGTCCTTGCAGTAGGTGGCTTATTAGAAGCAGCCCTGCTTGCTCCCGAAGCTGCTGGTTTGTTCATTGGGCATTCCCTCTTCCAATGACCCGGGCGTCCACACTGATGACAAGTGGTGGTTGGAATGACGGCAAGGGTTGATGATGGGCACTTAATTGAATAGTGGCCTTCCCGACCGCACTTAAAGCAGGTTACTGGCTTTCCTTTACACTCCCCAGTGTGATTCCTTCCATATATGTTACAGGCTGGCAATGGGGGTCGAGACTGGTTGGAATAGGACATTCTTGACTTCTGGCCGCCCTGGCTCACACTCACACTCATTGGCCACTTAAACCCAGTGTTCCTTCCTGGTAGGGACACTGCTCCTCGATTAAACCTAGGTGGGAAGCTCCTTCATGCGGAACCTCCACCCATGCTCATACTTTTCCTCTTTATTCCTTTCTTCTCTCTTTCCTTCTGCATCTGTTCACTTCCGACTTCTACAATCGTTGCCTTTTGCACCAGAGTGGCATAGTCCGTAAGCTCAAGGATTGCCACCCTATTCTGAATCCACGGTTTCAGTCCCTGCTGCAACCTCCTAGCTTTCTTTTCCTCGGTGCTCACAAACTCCGGCACAAACCTTGATAACTCAGTAAATTTTGCTTCGTACTCCGCTACAGACAAGTTATTCTGCTTTAGCTCCAAGAACTTGAGCTCCATCTGGTTTTCCATAAACCTCGGGAAATACTTTCCCAGAAACAACTGACTAAATCTCTCCCAGGTTATAATAGCATCTGTCTCCATGTTTTTCTTGGCCTCCCACCAGTAGTTAGCTTCTCCTTTCAGAAGGTAGGTAGCAAATACAGTCTTCTGTGCCTCATCGGTACTCAAAATCTCAAAAGATTTCTCCATTTCCTTTAACCATGCCCTTGCCTCAACTGGGTCGGCTGATCCGTGGAACTCAGGGGGCTTAAGGGACTTAAAAGCCCTGAAAGAGTTTGCCACAACATTGTTATTTCCTTGAGGGGGTGGGTTGGGTTGACGTTCCAAATTCTGCCTTAGGAGTTGCATGAACTGGCGCATGGGATCCATGCCTGGGTTTGGTACTGGTTGCTCAACCTCGGTTTCTCCTTCTTCAGCCTCTATCTCAAATCCCTCAACATCATATGTTTCCTCTTCCTCTTCATACAGGGAGTCATCCTGTTCCACATAATCCTCATCTTCCTCTTCACTGTGTTCCTGGTTCCTATCATCCTGGTTATGGCTTCCCTGGTCCTCAGATCCAGGGTTCGCCCTAGTTCCAATCTTTCTTGGCGGCATGATTCTGATAATAAAAAAATTATTGGGAAATTCAACGTTAGGTCACAATCATATACAACATTGTGCCTTGCATAGCTTCATATAATGGGGAGAACGTATATCGCAATTCTATTATTTTAAGAAAGTTCTAATATGAAGTGCAGTAATAATAATGATAAAAACAGTGATCCCGTCACTATGGAACTGAACCGAAAGGAAACAAATATATACATAATGCGAGAAATACATAGTTTGATCTGGTCAAAAGTACAACAGTGCTACAGTCATCTGTCCCAAAAGTGATACACAAGAGTCTATCTGTCTAGTCAGAAAAAGGGATGCTATATACAAGTTAACTATCCCGGAAAATTGGCTCTTACTTAGGCCTTGGCTAACTAGACAACTAGACTATTCCATCGTCAGTCCTGAATCATACACCGGAGCGGGTCAGCTCCCATACCCTTTCCATCGCACGACGGAAGATATAGTCGGCCTGCCACCTGGAGATCCTACCATGCCTGTCCCCCTGGAGAGATCTGAGTCTCGCTCGGGACGTGAGCTCTATCCCCGTAAGCTCCCTCCTCAAGGATCGGGGTATAGAAGCCCTAGTCTCATAAGCTCGGGTACGCCTACCCGCCCTCTCCGTATCCAACTCCCTCCTGGCCTCATCCAGTCGGGCCTCAGCAACAGCCACTCGGGTCCTCAGAACATCCTGAACATATCCATGAGCTAACGAAGACTGCCTGTGGGCAGGGTCAAGAGGTGGTGAATCCGGAGCCGCTGAGGGTGCCTCCTCGGTCTGCCTAGGCTCGGAAGTATGGGTCTCTGAGCTATCATCATCGGGAATCCAAGATAGTGGTGGAGGGGTAGGGGCTCTGACCACCGGAAGTGTGGGTAAAGGGGTACCAGCATACACTACCATAGGTCCAACACGCTCCTCAGTTACTGGGACCTCATCCGGGTCCTCCTCATCTGGAATAGCAATAACCTCTGTCTCTGACTCCTCTGAGGGGTCCTCCTCATCTGAAATAGCAATGACCTCCGTCTCTGACTCCTCTGAGGGGTCCTCCTCATCCTCCTCCATCTCAGGCTCCTCCTGATCCTCAACATCTAGCAGTGCTTCATCATGCTCACGCTCAAACATCTCAGGGTCCTCTATCTCAGGCGCCTACACATTAAACGAGCTAAGTTACTATCATGATACTTATAAGGGTTCCCGTAAGGGTTTTAACTGTCAGGACTACTTTAAGTAGTCCGACCATGAACTTGGCAAGAGTTCTTATTATCTTTGTGAGTTTATTATTATATCATCACATCATCTCTGAGGTTTATAACGCTTAGCTCTGATACCATTTCTGTAACACCCCCAGATCCGGGGTCGGGGATCCGGGTCGTCACGGTCTTTCTTTCCACAATATCACTTCACTTAATTAATAATAATAACCTTATGCTGTGACCCCACACTAACACACACCATAACCCGTTATAGTCTCAGAGATGAAATTGAAATAAGTACAAGTCTTTGAATCCACAATTTAAAAGTTATTACAACCCAAAATGATTACTTGATAAATTTACAGTTAATTGCCATTATCTGCCACAAGTTATAATTATACATAATTGATTCTCAAAAGTAGATGGTCTGAACTACAATAGATCTACCTCTGCAGCTATAGTAGCTACAACATCATCGGGAAGACGCGGGACGCTTCCCACGCGCTTGCGCTGGGTCTGCTGGAGTCTGGCCATCTTTCCTAACTGTTGTTGTGTGATGAAGAAATAAAGCAAGAGTGAGCCTTACAGCTCACAAGATAATATATAGTGATAACAATGATATAAGTATCTAAATGGATACTTACTAGAATCTATTATCAAGTGTAAGATAATTACTTACTAGATATAAGTAAAAACAAGGGATGAAGTTACCAAATACTTCACTACACTTATATCATTTATAAAGCTACTTGAACTACCACTGTTCAAAGTATAATGAGCTTTCAACAGTTCATCACATAGATGAGACTACAAGACAAGATTTGAATAGATTAAATCTTTGAAATATTATTAAAGGAAATGAAGTTATGATATACTTCATTAAGTTCTGATATATATATATATCCACATATACATCTTCTTTATACAATTTCCTGAAAACCTCTGTCATGTAAAGTATGAACAGAATTGCAATATCCAATAAATTTGGAAAGGAAAAGAATTTTGGCATAAACCAGATATCTTGCTGATCAGGCAAAGATACCCATAAGTAACCTTTTCTACTAGTAGATGGACGAATTCCCCACTGGTCATCACCCTTGGTCACAATAGGACCTTATGCTGGACTGTGACTCAGCCACTTATGCATTTGATGGACTCCCACTGAGCCACTTACACTATCATGGACGCCCACTGAGCCCATGTTGCTTATGCCGACTCAATAGATGGACTTACTTCTCGAACATTGGGTAAGTAATCAATTCATTTACCAAAACTGCAACCTTGTTGCGAATATAAAATACACCACAGAGCCGGATCCCTCAGGTTTTGAGCGAGTATTTAAATCCCCTTAAAAGGAAGATCTTAAATATAAAAAAATGAGTTTTGGGATCCGCTCTAACTTTTAAAAATCATTTTGAAGACTCGAAAACACTTTAAAGAGTGTTTGGAATAAAGCTGATTTAATGAAGTAAATCAGTCCCCAGTATATTTAGAAAATGTCTGAATATTATTATTTAAATAATATTCCCATAAAGAATAATCTTTATAAAAATAATTGAAGTAGAAGTTTTGAAACTTATACTTGAAATGAATATTAAATATCCAAAGATATACCTATACGAAAGTACTATCTTTATTTGAATAATCGAAAATAAGTTTGATTATCGACACCTTATTCTTTAATAAAATAAAGAATATTATTAAGTAATAAGCGGAGTCATAATACCTCGAATGAATATTATAAATAATATTCATAAAATAAAGGAGTCATACATCCTCGAATGAATATTTGCAATAATATTCAATAATAAAATAAAGGAGTCATAAGTCCTCGGATGAATATTTGCAATAATATTCAATAATAAAATAAAGTTATCGAATAACCCTTATTCGATTAATAGTTTTGAAAACTATGACCATATATATATATAAATATATATATATACATATATACAAAATCTACTCGGGATCCTCGACTCCCGGTTTTATAAAATGTTTTCACCTTTGGGTCCCTATACTAAGGGTATATGCAAAATACTGCTATCCTCTAGCATAGGTATTATCAACTGAACCAACAGATATATATGGCAAGAATACGAAACAGGCATGCATATATATACCATATCAGCATGCTACAATATATCGCAAGAATTTGCTATAACAAATATGCATTTAACGCAAGATCATGCATATACACAAATACATCACAACAACAGTTATAACGGGTAGAAAACTTGCCTGAGCGACTTGGGGTGATAAAAGGCTCGGGACGAGTCTGGTAACCTATAAACAACAAGTAAGTTGGAATTAAACCAAAGTCACTTGTAAATCTATACTTTAACTAACTTAGACTCTAACGCTTGTTTTGCGCTTACTGATTCGCTTAAGTCACTCGGGTACCCTCGGCTCCACCATTTTTAATAATTTAACCTTTACGAGTTTTAAGGCGATTCCTTCGCGAGTATCTTACGAACTGCCTAACACACTTACCATAAATGTTTCATACATTAATTAACCCTTTTTGGTCTTTAACCTATATTTCAAAGTAAGGCGAGGGGAAAAGTTTCGTTCGCGAAATGCCGTTACTTGAAACGGTCGTTTCTCCTAAACCGTGCATCGGAATCGAACGAACTACATATCAAAACGAAGCTCATAACATGAGCTATCTAAACATGGCAATGGTCATAATCTAGAAGGGAGTTCTCAGGTCCTAATGTTATGCACAAAATCAGTCTAAAGAAAATCGGACATTACGACGGCTATGTTTACGCGATTTCCCAATTTAAAACCATTCAAAACCAACCCAATTCAACCTCAAATCCAACATACAACCAACATCCATCCTTATCACATCATAACAAGCCCAACCAATTCAATTTTAACATTCATACTTATGCCTAAGCTTGAATTTAACTATACTACATTCTTTTAACCACAACAACAAGATTTACCAATCCGATTCAATACCATTTCAATCCCAAACTCTAAATCACAAACATCAAGCTACAATATCACCCTACTAATCAAAATCATCTTATAATACATAGGAATCTAGGGTTTGGAGATGATATACCTTCCTTGAAGTGGTGGGAGTAGCTAGGAAGCCTTAAGAAGCTTTGAGAAGTCTTAGGAATGCTTGGATCTTCAAGGAAATCAAGAAAAATTTCAAGTTAAAAACTTGAAAACACTATTCATTATCTTCTTCTTTGATTAAATGAAGAAGATTGAGAAGGAATTGATGGCTTAAACTCATGATATAGCCCTAACTAAGCATAAGAATGATTAGGGAATTAACTCACCAATTTAGGAAGCTTGGATCTTTGATTTTGAATTTTCTTGCCTTTTGCAATAGTAAAAAGCCGAGAGCTATCAAGAACAATGCCTTGGTTTCTTTTTTTTGATTTTGATGAAAGTGATTTGCTTGGCTTGGTTGATTGGTTTTGTGTTTGATTTTGTTAATTACCTTTTTAGCCTTGGACTTTGTGTGGTTCTCATTCAACCACACCTCCTTCCTTTCCATGTCATGCCTATATCATGATGTGATGTCATCCTTCCCTCTTTGTCCTCCTCTCATTGGTTGGGTGACATCACTCTCTCTAATCCCTTTGATTAACTTCCTAATTGTTTGCCTAATGACCGCTGATCTGTTATACGGTTCGCTTAACTTTCGTTTTCGTTTATCATTTGAAGGATCATACCCGGGATCTTATTACTTAGGTTCCCTTAACCTTTCTCAATATATTATATTCCTTTTTATGATCCTCTATTATAATCCTTTAATTTAAATCTTTTTTATCTTGTTACCTTATACTCAATTCTCTCCGTATCTAGTGTATTTCCGGGAAAAATCAAAGTGTTCGAAAATTGGATTCTGACGATCTTTACATACACTTATATACCACATAGAGTACTAATTATATCCCAGAAGATCAATAACAGAACCCCTACATAGCGTGGCATGAAAAGTTTTCTCATTCAGCTAAAACACTATTCACAAGGGTTATAAAAAGTTGAAAATTTTGGGGGTTATTACACTTAGGGTTTACACTATAGGTGTTATCATTCACGAGAACATTATTCATTGTAATCTAGCAGCTCTTAGTGATATTGTTCATCACTGAGAGAGTAGTTTAACCTACTTTGTAACAGGGCTTATTATATTGAATAAACTTGATTATTGTTACATACTTTATGTTCTAAATCGATTTGATTGTATAAACACTATATTTAACCCCCTTCTATAGTGTTGTGTGACCTAACAAGTGGTATCAAAGCCTCTCTTTTGATATACAAACAGTGAGATCCAATTTACAATCATGTCTGACGAAACACAAACCCCACCTAATCCCACCAAAACTCAAGATACTCAAAACATTCAAACCCATAGTCGATATGAGAGTATTAAGGTTCCCATACTGAGAGCATTTGAATATCCTATATGGAAGGTAAAGATGGCTATGTTTCTGGAAGCCACAAATCCAGAATACCTTGATAGAATTAATGATGGACCATATAAGCCTACCAAGCTCTCCGTTGCAGTTGCTGATCAACCAGCAAAGATGATACCAAAGGAGAAAGGTGATTACACACCTGAAGACATCTCATATATTGCCAAGGATGCAAGGGTAAGGCATCTGCTTCATAGTGCAATTGACAATGTCATGTCAAACAGGGTAATTGGATGCAAGACTGCAAAGGAAATATGGGATGTTTTGGAGACAAGATGCCAGGGAACTGAAGCAATAAAAAAGAACAGGAAGACTGTACTCACACAAGAGTATGAGCACTTTGACTCAAAAGCTGATGAGTCATTAACTAATTTATATGATAGGTTTGCCAAACTCTTTAATGATCTGTCACTAGTGGACAAGGAATATGATCTTGAAGATTCAAATCTAAAATTCCTTTTAGCTCTTCCTAAAAATTGGGATTTGAAGTCTACTACCATAAAAGACAATTATGACCTTGCTGAAACTACTCTTGGTGAAATTTATGGTATGCTCAAGACTCATGAACTTGAGATAGATCAAAGGAGCAAAAGGCATGGAAGAAAGTCAAAGGCAGTTGCTCTTAAAGCTGAGGAGGAATCTCCTAAAGTGGTTGTCTCAAAGAGGGGAAAATAAAAGGCTCTCATCATACAGTCTGATTCAGAGTCATCATATTTTGATGATGATGATGATTCAGAATCTGAAAATTTATCTGAAGTGGATGTTGATGCAGAGATGATGCAACTGTGTGCTCTTATGGTGAAGGGTATCACAAAGATAGCCTACAAAATATTCATAAAGGGAAAGAAGTTTTCCAGGAAAGGTGGAAGTTTTAAAAAGAAAGGGTTCAGAAAGTCTGAAGGCAAAGGAGGAAAGTCGGACATAGGAGACAACTCAAATGTCAAATGCTACAATTAGAAAGCGGCCACATCTCTCCTGACTGCAAGAAAGGAAAAAGTGATAAAGGCCAGGCACTTATCACAAAGAAGAAAAACTGGGCAGACAATTCAGATTCTGAAGAAGAGGTGAACTATGCTTTGATGGCAAATGCTGATAGCAGTTCTGAAACTACTGAATTGAAGGTACCTCATTCAACTCTTGCTTTTCATATTGATGATATTTCTGAGCTAAGATTATATCTGAAAACCATGTTCATTAGTTTTAGAGATCAGACTTTAGAAAATGAGAGATTAAAATCTGAAAGTCTAGCTCTTAAAAACAGAAATGACTACTTAGAAAAAGAGTTAGTTATATTCCATCAAACTCAGAAAGAAAGAGATGAGGCTTTGTATGTTAGAGATGAACTGCTAAAATTGAATAAATCTCTTAAATCTGAACTGGAAAAGGAGATAATCAAAACTTGGACTAACTCTGGAAGAACAACTTAGAAAATGTTAGAAAATGAAAATTGGAAAGAAGGACTAGGTTATCTAGATGATAAAGAAAAAAAGGAAATTGTGTCATCTAAACCAAACTTTACCAAGAAAGCTGAAAAGCCTAAAGTTAATCCTGTCAAGTTTGTGTCAAATTCTGACAAGTCAAAATCTGAAAAGGAAGTTAAGGACAAATTAACATCTGACAAACTAAGACAAGATAAACAATTGTGGTAAATGTTGGCTTAATGACAAAGAAGTAGCTTAAGTATAAGCTGAAAGAGATTAGAAATGTGAACAAGGTAAAGGAAGCTAGGAAAAATAGGAATGGAAAGGAAGGTGTGAATAAAAGCAATAATTATATGCCTGCTCCTAATGCTCCTAGAAAGAAATGATATAATTATGGAAACTCTAACCATCTTGCTTCTTTTTGCAGGAAAAATAAAGATATAAACTCTTTACCTCCTAGATCATGAGTAAAGAGTCAGTTTGTTAGGTTTAAAGCATAAAATCCTTGTTTTCATTGTGGTAGTTTATGGCATTCTATTTATACTTGTAAGGAATATCACAGTTTTTACTATGATTATTATCAAATAAAACCTTCTTTAAAGAAAGTTAGTGTAATTCCTTCTATGTAAAGTTTGATGCAAAGTCTGATAAAAAGCATGTTAGCATAAACTCTAAAACTAAATCCGCTGCAAATGCTAACAAACTTAATAAGGCCAAAGGATCCAAGCAAGTCTGGGTCCTTAAAACTAACCAATAGCGGTCTTTGTGATTGCAGGGCAACAGGGAAAACATCTTAGTTCTGGACAGTGGATGTTCAGGATATATGACTGGAAATAAAGCCTTGCTATCAGACTTTGTGAAGAAAGATGGCCCAGGAGTTTCTTATGGAGATGGCAATATGGGAAAGACTCTGGGATATGGAAATATCAATCTTGGGAATGTCATAATTGAAACAGTAGCTCTTGTCTCAGGACTTAAACACAATCTGCTAAGTGTGAGTCAAATTTGTGACAGAGGTTATCATGTGGATTTCTTTGAATAACACTGTGAAGTTGTTAGTAATTCTACAGGAAAAGTGGTTCTGAAAGGTTACAGACATGGTAACATATACGAAGCCATACTTTCAACAAATTCTGATGGTTCTGCAATCTGTCAGTTAAGTAGAGCATCAATTGAAGAAAGCTGGAATTGGCACAAAAGACTCTCTCATTTAAATTTCAACAACATAAATGAGCTAGTAAAGAAAGATCTTGTGAGAGGACTGCCAAAATTAGTATATTCTCCTGATGGTCTTTGTGACTCATGTCAAAAGGGAAAACAAAGAAAATCTTCATTTAAGTGCAAAACTGAATCCTCAATTCTTGAGCCTTATCACTTACTATATGTTGATTTATTTGGTCCAGTAATTGTCATGTCCATTGCAAATAAGAAATATGTTATGGTTATAGTGGATGAGTTCAAGATACACTTGGGTGTATTTCTTGCACAAGAAGAATGAAACTGCATCTACTCGAACTGATCATGTCAGACAGCTGGATAAGTTAGTCAAAGATTCTGTTAAATTAATAAGAAGTGATAATGTCACCGAGTTTAAGAATTCAATCATGGAAGAGTTCTGCAAAGAGTATGGAATAAAGCAGGAATTTTCTGCACCTAGAACTCCACTGCAGAATGGAGTTGTAGAAAGAAAGAATATGACTCTTATTGAAGCTGCATGAACTATGCTTGATGAAGCAAAATTACCAACCTATTTTTGGGCTGAAGCTGTGAAGACTGCTTGTTTTACACAGAATGCTACACTCATAAACAAGCATGGAAAAACACCATATGAGATGGTGAAGAAAAAGAAGCCAAATCTGAAATACTTTCATGTATTTGGATGCAAGTATTTTGTTCTTAAGACTCATCCTGAACAGCTGTCAAAATTTGATCTAAAAGCTGATGAAGGAATTTTTGTTGGATATCCACTTTCCACAAAAGCCTTCAGAGTCTACAATTTAAGAACAAGGGTTGTCATGGAATCTATCAATTTATCTTTTGATGATAAAAAGATTACTGGACTTGAAGATTTCAATGATCATGATCATCTGAGATTTGAAAATGAAGATGTAAATTCTGATTCTGTAAATTCTGATGACCTAACTCCTGATCCTGTAAGTTCTGATGGGTTAAACTCTGATGTCATTGAAATTATGGTAACTACTCCAAAGGAAAATGCACTCGTTTAGGGGGAGCAAGCTGATGATCATACCACATCTCAAGACTCTCAAAAAGCATCAGAACCAGTCACTGGCTCTTCAAGTTCTGATTCATCATGTTTTGATGAGCCAAATTCTGATAATTCTGGAAACTCTGATTCTTCAATTCCTGAAGGATCCAACTAAAATTCTGAAATTTCAGAGAGCATAACTTCAGGGGGAGCATCATTAAATGATGATGGAGACAACATGGATCATGGGGGAGGATCCAGTTCTAGAGATCAACTTCCATCTGCAAGGAAGTGGACTATATCACACACCTGGCTTAATAATTGGAGATCCTGAAGCAGGTGTCAGAACTAGAACAACAACATCAAATGAAGGTCTCTATCATTCCTTTCTATCTTAGACTGAACCAAAGAAAGTGAAAGAAGCTCTTCAAGATGCTGATTGGGTGCAAGCAATGCAGGAAGAGTTAAATGAATTTGAAAGAAATAAAGTCAGGACCCTAGTGCCAAGACCAAAGAATAGATCAATTATTGGCACAAAATGGGTGTTTAGAAACAAAACTGACAGTGATGGCATAATTACAAGAAACAAAGCAAGGCTGGTTGCTAAAGGTTACTCTCAACAGGAGGGTATTGACTATGATGAAACATTTGCTCCAGTTACTAGATTGGAATCCATAAGAATCTTTTTGGCTTATGCTACTCACAAGAAGTGTAAAGTCTTTCAAATGGATGTGAAAAGTGCTTTTATCAATGGAGAATTAGAAGAAGAGGTATATATTGAACAACCTCTAGGCTTTGTAGATCCAAAATTTCCAAATCATGTCTACAGGCTTGCCAAAGCACTTTATGGCCTTAAGCAAGCTCCAAGAGCATGGTATGAGACTTTACCTCAATTCCGTCTGGAAAGTGGATTTATCAGAGGCACAATTGATAAAACTATATTCTACCTCAACCATGGAAAGGACTTACTTTTGGTACAGATATATGTTGATGATATCATCTTTGGCTCTACAAATACAAAACTTTGTGAAAAATTTTCCAAGTTAATGCAGTCAAGATATCAAATGAGTATGATGGGAGAGTTGAGCTATTTTCTGGGACTTCAAGTCAAGCAAACTGAAGAAGGTACTTTCATAAATCAATCCAAGTAAACCAGAAATTTACTCAAAAAATTTGGAATGCAAGACAGTTCAACTGCATCCACTCCCATGGCCACTACCACCAAGTTAGATAAAGACACTGGAGCATCAGTATATATTACTAACTACAGAGGTATGATTGGCTCTTTACTCTATTTAACTACAAGTAGACCTGATATCATGTATGCTACATATCTTTGTGCAAGATTTCAAGCTGATCCAAGAGAACCTCATCTAATAGCTGTAAAAAGAATTTTCAAGTACCTGAAGGGTACAACTGATCAAAGATTGTGGTATCCTAGGGAATCATATTTTAAGCTAATAAGTTACTCAGATGCAGATTTTGCAGGAAGCAAAATTGGCAGGAAAAGCACTAGTGGAAGCTGCCAATTTCTTGGAGGCAGATTGGTTTCTTGGTTTAGCAAGAAACTGAAATCAATTTCCACATCAACTGCAGAAGCATAATATATTGCTGCATGAAGCTGTTGTGCACAGATTCTTTGGATGAAGAATCAGCTACTGGACTATGGGTTAGAATTTTCTAAAATATCTATTTACTGTGATAATTAAAGTGCTATTGCTATGACAAGAAATCCAGTTAAACACTCAATGACAAAACACATCAGCATTAGGTACCATTTCATTTGGGAACATGTGATGGAAGGTACAATGGAATTGCATTTTGTTCCAACAGATCAACAACTAGCAGATATCTTCATAAAACCACTATGTGAAGCTACTTTTACAAGATTGGTAAATGAACTTGGAATGGTTTCAGTTTCTTTCTCAAAATCTGTTTAGTTTTTGGTCTCATGCATCAGACTTTATGATCAGTGTTTATAGATTGTCTTATCTCCATATAATCTATGCTTAAATTGTAACATATTAAATACTGATTGTTATCTGATGTGATTCTATATACTCTGATAGTGTTTTGAATGTTCTGTGACTATTCAATCCAATGAGTATTATTTTGTTAGATGCTGACTTAGTAGTCTTTAACAAACTCTGTATCCCATGTTTGAATTAGTTGTTTATGTGGAAATCAATAACACAAGAAAATTCTGATTTTGATCATAGTCAAATTTACTTTGTGTATCTTATTACTAAGTCACAAACTAGATTATTGCTTCTTATCTGTCAAATTTTGATGTCAGTAAATCTTAAGGATGAACTACATGCTTGATAAGCCTCACTTATCTGAAGAAAACAAAAGAAAAGAAAATTTGAAATCAGGTACTACTTTGAGATCTAGAGTAAATATGTGAAAGGGAAGACCCAAGTGCATTGCTGGTATTAAGTAATATGCATTAGAAAAGCAAATTAATTTTTCTTAGTGATTTTTCACATTCTTTGATTACTAGAGAAATATTATGATAACATCATAAATTCTGATAGCAGTTGTAACTCATTTACACTGAGAAGCCACTGTGAAAAGAATTTCAAAAAATGCATAAAATAAGCACAAACAGTTGAGGTGGACTCTTGCATAACTTTATTCTATAGTAGACTTCACAATTAAAGACAAATTTTAAGTATTTTTCTTAGTTATGCCTTCTCTCTAAGATATACTGAAGTTTATCAGACTTTAATCTTTATCTGATCATTTACACATGCACACACTATCACTCCATATGAATGATGAAAATTACTGTGGTGATTAAGTTGTTTCTGACAAAGAGTTAAGCATTATTTGCATAAATTCTGAGGACAAGTTCTGATGAAACTTTTGATGATTAAACTCTGAATAAACCAGTCAGTATTTGTGTGAAGAATCACAGAAACAGTTATTCACTTTTTGAGTACAGAAGTCATATTCTGATGACCATTAAATTCTGATGATAGTCAAGTTCTGATGCAAATCCTGGTGGAAACTTTGATGCTTACGTGGCATTATTTATTTCCTTGACTTATTTTTAGTTTTTACTGTAACGGTCATTTTGTCAGAAAATAATTAGGTGAGATAAAAATAGTGATAATCATTTAGTTGATGGGTTGCGTGTTTGTTTTTGTAACAGCATGTGAGCAATAATTACTGCACGTTTACCATGCCCACTAATAATGTTTTGACTGATTACATGTTGCCAGGTGTCCAATGTCGGTTCTGCTTCAGAATTTAGCCGTTGTAACTAGTGGAGAGTATATATATATGAGAGATAAAAGATTTTACAATCTTTGACCTACTTTTACTCTTTTCTAATCTCTCTTATTCTCTTTCTCTCTCACTCTCTATTATTCTCTGAAGCTATTTTTCACAGGCATTTTATCAAACACCTTGCGTACACACAACTTTTCACTTAATTTCTTACAGAAATGGCACCAAAGGATGTTATCTTTAATGGAGCCAAGTTCGTCCCCAACAACTACATGGCTATTCTCACCAAGTACAATGCTCAATCAGATCTTCACTTCATCCAAGGCTTTCCTGCTCACAGTGAAATTGGGTATGCTTTGACCCAACCACAATCACTCTGAGGAACCCAGATACTGGAGTTTTGTAGGACTGGAGTTTATGATAATGGTGGTGAAGATGGGTCTCCAAGCATCATTTTCACAACTGGGGAAGATGAGCACCTGGTTACTCTATCTATTGTTCGAGAAGCTCTGCATTTTTCAGAGAATTATACTTTCAATGCTCAGATTGAAGATCCATTGTTACAGGGTATGATGGCCAATCTTGGCTATGAGAAAAGTTTGTCCAAGGTGGGACAACTGAGAAGGCCCCACATCAGAAGGGAATGGAGTATTTTCTTTGACTACATCACCAGAGCTTTTGCCAACAAATGCTCAAATTTTGATGCCATTCCAATTCTGAGTCCGCAAATAGGGTATGCACTTCTTAATCAAACTCATTTTGATTATGCTACTGCTATTTTGGGTTTTATTGGGGATAAGATGAAGGAGGACCCAAATACTATTTATATTGCTAGATTTTGTCAACTCATTTACAGTTTTTGTTGTTCTGATAATCCCCAAAACTTTAGTGAGTCAATTCAACCTTTTAAACTTGCTAAAAGGGCCTTCACAGACTTGTTATCTACTGATAATAAGAAAGAGATACTAAGACCCCTTCAAATTCCTACATCAGTAAAACAGTTCTTAGTAAACTCTGACCCCAACACATATACAACCCAATTTCCTGATATTGCACAACCTTCTACTTCTCAACCTCCACCAACACAACCTTCCAATACTCAACCACAGCCTACCATCAGAACATACTTTCAACCAGCACAATCCTCTCAACCAACCTCTGGTACTTCTTAAAAGGTGCCAGTTGTAAAATCTGACAAATCCTCTAGGCCCAAAAGAACTATTTCTGTGCCTAAATCTCCACCAAGGAGAAGGAGAAGGATCATTCTGAGGGATGAATCTGATGAAGATGAACAAGTCCAGGTTCCTGCATCAGAACCTTTGACATTAGAAGCTGAAGAGGTAACTCCTCAGAAAAAGAATGAAGCTAAGGGTTCTAGTCTTCAGAAAAGAAAAAGGTCTTCAAACTCTGCTATAGATAATGTCTCTCCTATATCTAATAAATCAAATCAAAGAAGAAGAGAGCAGGTGTGAGAATAACACAAGCTCAATATGAAGAATCTGAGGAAGGGGATCAGGAATCTCTGATCTCATCAGTACCAATAGTGATTGAAGCTCTACCTCAACCTGAAGACACTGTTCCATACACAGTGATCACACCTCCTACCTCTCCACTCAGAGAAACAACTACAGTTGAAGATTCAGGATTAAGTCCTGAAATTGACATTCATTGGCTGAACATTCCATCTATCTTGTTTCTGGAAGCACCACAAGGACAAGTGACAACTCCACCTGTTTCTCCCTTAAATGCTGAAATACCAACTACTCCAATTCTGGATGTGGAAACAGATGAAGTTGTACCACAATCTCCTACAGCCACACACACTCTTATGTTGTCAGAAGATGATGAGCTTCTAGCAAGTTCTGGAGAGTCAGCTCCAGTAAACACTCCAGCTCCAATTCTTGGAAAGGAGGAACTGTTGAAATATGTTGAAGAAGAAGCTCTTATTCCATGGGAAGAAACTCACAGAGGAGTTGAATGGACCAAGAAGTGGAATGAATCTGACTTCATTCCCAGCTCAAAAGTTTTGTCAGATCATATTACAAAAGCTGATGAGTTGCTGACAAATTCTGATCAACTTAAAGTCACAGCTCTCAGTACCAAAAATCTTCAAGGTCTACACTCCACAACTCATAAAAAGGTTAATAAACTTCAAGAAATAGCTGATAAGCTGGATATAGAGCTCAATCTAGACAAGAAGAGGTTTATCACACCTATTCAAGAGAAAGTTGAAGCTATTGAGAAAGTTCAAGAAGAGCAGCAGGCCCAACTGAATGAGGTCCTGCGAAATCAAGCCTCTCAACAAGCACAACTCAATGAAATCCAATCTTCACTGGAACTCCTTCGTTCACTACTCCTGCCAGATGATGCCAAAAAGGGGGAGAAGGTAGTTAAGTCCAAATGCTCTACTATTTAAACACTGAAGAAGAAGGATGATAAAGAAGATGACCATGGAAACCCTAGCAAGGGCAAAGGTCAAGGTAAAGGAAAGCAAAGCAGCAAAGTTTCTTCACAGAAACTAATTTATGATTCTAGCAAATCTTCTACACAGAATAATACAAGTTCTGAAGATGTGAATGCTCAAGTTCTGAAAGCAAGTTCTGATAATCAAAGTCTGATATCAAGTTCTGATATTCTGATTCAAGCTGAAAGTCAAGACTCTCAGAAGTTTTTACAAACTCTGAAGCTTAAGGGAAGAGAGACTACTGTCTACTATAAGGATCCCAAGATTCAGACACTTGATGAAGAAATTGCTAGAAGATTGTTTCTCAAGGATTATCCCGGAATGGATTTAGAGACTCTAAAGGAGGAAGAAGCTAGATTTGCAGCTAAAAAGACAAATCCTAAGTCTAAAGCTTCTAATGCAAAGAAACCTCCAAGGCCTAAGGAAAAAGGCATTGTGATCAAGGAAATGTCAACTTCTGAGGCTTCAAAGCGCAAGACAAGATCACAAGTTGAAATTGAACCCAAGGCAAAAGGGAAAGGAAAGATTGATGAACCAAAAAAGAAACATGAGATGAAGATTACTCAAATCCTGATGAATCATGTGTGCAAAATGGTTCAGGTTTTTGATGATACAGTTGCAGAAGATGAAACTGTTGAAAGAAGATAACAGAAGAATCTAAGACAACCTCTGACATAGCTCAAGGTGTTCAGAGTTAAGACATTTCAGAACAGCAAGGTATGAATGAAACAACAAATCCTGATCAATTCAACAAGATATCAACCTCTGACAGAGCTCAAGTTGATTTGAACAAGATGACAATTCCTGATAAGAAGAAGCTGTTATGGAACAAAGCTACTCCAGTGGAACCTAAGTCCAATCTAATGATTAATCAACTTGCAACGTTTGGGTTAAGAGCTAAGAAACCTAGAGACATAGCTGGATTAGGTTCTAAAGAAGAAAAGATACAAACAGGAGTAGAAGTTACTCCCAGAGATCCTTTCATATTGACAGACAAACCATATGAACAAATCAAACAAAAGTACCTTGACAAAGTGCTGTCTGCTCAAATTGTGATGGATTTTCATGATAAAGATGATCTAAAAGAGAAATTGATCTTATTTCTCAATGATGGCAGAACTTACAGACTAGCTGATACTGATGTGCTAAAGAAGTCTGTCAAAGAGCTTCAACATATTCACTACCTTCTGGAAGTAAAATCTGATGTTACAAGAAGATGGTCAGAATATATTTTGAAGGCTATAAGAGATCATCTCAGAATCTCTGGTACAAAGGCTTCTCAGTACATTCCAAAAATAACTGAAGATGATGGAAGAGAAATTTCTATGAGGAAAAACTCTAATAAGGTGGAAGTTATTTTGAAAGGAAAGTGTCTACGCTACAATGAAGACTCTTCACATCCTAGAGTTATCAGAATTGGAGATAGTCTTGAAAGAACATCTATTCCAGCACTCAGAACAACCATTTATCAGATTGGTGACAATGAAGATGAAGAACTGATGCAAGTCAAAGCACAGTTAGTTGAAGTTCTGAGAAAAGTTGAAGACAAGCTGGTAAAAGACTTTACAAGGAATCACTTTGGATTCAGATTGATCCAGTATTATTGGTAAAGCTACATGTACCGTAAGTTGTAGTTAGTTGTCTAAATAAACTCTCATTGCATTTGTACTTAAATGTTTTTGACATCATCAAATCTATTAACTTGTATATTTTTCATAATTTACAAGTTGGGGGAGATTGTTAGATATATTTGTAATGTCATGTCTAATCTGATTTGTTTAGTTTCAGAACTTAATATCAGGACTTATCAGGACTTACTGGAAATCAGAACTTACTGAAGTCAGAACTTATATCAGAACTTAAGGTCGTCGGGATTTATATCAGGACTTAAGTTCGGGTACTTCAGATAAGGAATGCAGCTGATTTACAGGAGAGGATCTGGACTAAAACAAAAGAAGATATGCATGAAGAGTTGGACAGCTATAGGACTACAGAAGATAATATCTGACTGATATATTTTAGGAGACATAATCATATTCCATATCAATTAGAAGATATCTTGTAAATGTGTACTATATAAACACAACTTAGGGTTTACATATAGGTGTTACCATTCACGAGAACATTATTCAGTGTAACCTAGCAGCTCTTAGTGATATTATTCATCATTGAGAGAGTAGTTTAACCTACTTTGTAACAGAGCTTATCATATTGAATAAACTTGATTACTGTTACATACTTTGTGTTCTAAATCGATTTGATTGTATAATCACTATATTCAACCCCCTTCTATAGTGTTGTGTGACCTAAAAGGGTATTGATAAAGTAAACCATTATAAATACATTCATGATGCTCCTAGGAAAGCTTGTTTTAACTGTGGGAATACTAATCATATTGCTATTGATTGCATAGAAAATAAAAAGAAAGCTACAGTTATTCCTGATTCTGATATTAGTGGTAGATCAGTATTTTATAAACCACAGAACCCCTATTTACACTGTGGTGGTATTTGGCATTCCATTTATACTTGTAAGGAGTATCATAGTCTATACCATAACAATTATGATCCTTTTCCGAAGTTCAATAAAATTGTTATTTCTGCAAAATCTACCAAAATGAATGATCATGCATTTTATAGAGTTAAAACTAACAGGACAAATCCTGATGAATCAAATCCCGGTGAAGTAAATCCGATGGACCAATTCCTAACAGGAAGTCTTCTACCATAAATAAACATAAGATCTTAAAGAGGACCCAACTAGTGTGGGTTCTTAAAAATTCTAATTGATTTTCATATTATTGATTATAGGGAAATGAAAAGAGTATGCTAGCACTAGACAGTGGCTGCTCTGCACATATGATTGGAAATAAATCCATGTTGTCAGAATATTAGGAGAATGTTGGTCCAATGGTTTCCTATGGTGATTTAATGTAGGAAAAACACTGGGAGATGGAAATATAATCATTAGAAATGTCAGCATTCAAGATGTAGCTCTGGTATAAGGATTGAAGTAGAATTTCTTGAGCATCAATTAAATTATTGAAATAGGATATTATGTTGTATTTTATGACACTCACTATGAAGTAGTTCATAAAAATTACAAAAAAAGTTATTTTCAAAGGGTACATACATGGAAACATATATGAAGCCAAACTTCATACAAATACCGATGGATATGAGACTTTCCTGATAAGCAACGCATCAGTAGATGAAAGTTGGAACTGACACAAGAAGCTTTCTCTTCTCAATTTCAAAAATCTTAATGAATTGGTGAAAAAAGATTTGGTTAGAGGTCTACAAAATATGTACTACTCCCTTGATGGTTTGTGTGATGCATGTCAACAAGCCAAGCAAAGAAGAACCTCTTTTTAAAGCAAGTCAAAATTATCCATCAAGAAGCTATATCAAATGTTGCATCTCGATCTCTTTGGCCCTATTAATATCATGTCAAATAACAAAAAGAGGTGCACCTTAGTTGTTGTTAATGAGTATACCAGATTTACATGGATATTTTTCTTGCATAGGAAAGATGAAACTCCAAATATCCTTTTGGGTCATCTGAGATTAACTGAGAATGGCTCCAAATGTAAGGTACAAATACTCGGAAAGTGATAATGGCATCGAATTCAAGAATAACAAGATGAATGAATTATGTAAATACAAGGGAATTTCTCAACAATTATCATCTCCTGGAACACCTCAACAAAATGGTGTTGTAGAAAGGAAGAACAAGACATTGATTGAAGCTGAAAGAACAATGCTAGTGGAAGCAAATCTACCAATATACTTTTGGGCCGAAGCTATCAACACTGCCTATTATACTCAGAATTTGACTCTTATTAACATATATGGACTAACTCCTTATCAAATGGTCAAGAAAAAGAAACCAAACTTGAAGCATCTTCATATTTTTGGATGTAAATGCTTTGTATTGAGAACACATCCTGAAATGCATGAAAAATTTGACAGAAAAGATGATGAGGGTATTTTTGTTGGATATCCATCCTCAAAAGCCTAAAGTATTCAATCTGAAAACTTGAACAATTGTTGAATCAATTTATGTTTCATTTGATGACAAAAAGATTCCTGGAATTGAAGATGATACACATGAAGAACTTGTATTTGCAAACAAAAAGCTCAAGTTAGGAAATTATCCAAATCCTGATTACTCATCAAATCCTGATGATGAGTCAAATCCTGACAATGAGTTATAACCTGATGACAACATTGATCCTGATCTAAAGTTGATTATTGAAGATTCACATATGGAGGGGGAGCAACATCAACACACACACACACACACACAGAGTAATAAATCTAGTAAATCAGATCCTGAGGATACTAATGAATCAGGAAATACTGGATCATCTGAAAATTCTTCAAACTCAACAAATGATAGCTCGTTAGGAGGATATCATTCAACTGAATATCAAGATCAATTTGGTGAACATACCACAACTGAAAGCTCTTCTCAATCATGAAATGATTACACTGATACAGGGGGAGCTTCACATGAAAATTATACATCTAATTTAGGGGGAGCATCAAGAAATGGGACTGAACTTCCAAGAGCTGTCAAATAGACAAAAGATCACACACCTGATCATATCATCGGAGATCGTGATTCTTGTCTTCAGAAGAGGAGTGCAACTGAGCATGAATGTCTATACCACAACTTTCTTTCAAAGGAGGAGCTAAAGAAAATAGAGGATGCACTCGAAGATGCATACTGAATTCAAGTAATGCAAGAAGAGTTGAATGAATTGAAAAGGAATGAAGTGTGGAAGCTTGTTCCAAGGCCAAAGAACAAATCAGTAGTTAGCACAAAGTGGATTTTCAGAAATAAGACAGGTTCAGATGGTACTATAATCAGGAACAAATCTAGACTTTTTGCAAAGGGTTATTCTCAAAAAATGTATTGAATATGATGAAACATTTTCTCCTCTGGGAAGACTGGAAGATATCAAGATTTTCTTAGCATATGTTGCACATAAGAAATTCAAGGTCTTTCAGATGGATATTAAGAGTGATTTTCTGAATGGAGAGTTAGAAGAATAGGTATATGTTGAGAAAACATCTAGTTTCATTGATTCAAGATTTTCAAATCATGTGTACAGACTTGATAAAGCTTTATATGGACTCAAACAAGAACCAAGGGCTTAGTATGAAACACTTGCAAAGTTTTTGATTAAAAGTGGTTCCAAAAGAGGTACAATTGACAAAACCTTGTTTTACATTAATAAGGGTAGTGATCTGCTTTTGGTGCAAATATAGGTCGATGACATAATTTTTGGTCTACTAATAACAATTTGTGCAAGAAATTTTCTGATCTTATGAAGTCAAGGTATCAAATGAGTATGATGGGGGAACTGAGCTACTTCCTTGGATTACAAGTCACACAGATTGATGAGGGAATTTTCATAATCAGTCTAAGTATACAAAGAATTTATTGACTAGATTCAATATAAAGGAAAGTACTACAACTACAACTCCAATGACCACTGCTATTAAGTTGGATCCTGATCAAGGTAATGAGGTTGATATCACTATTTACAGAGGTATGATTGGTTCATTATTGTATCTTATTTCTAGTAGACCAGATATTACGTATGCAACTTTTTTTTGACAAGATTTCAGGCCAAACCTAGAGAACCTCATTTGATTGTTGTGAAAAGAATTCTAAGATATTTAAAGGGGACTCAATCTCTTGGTTTATGGTATACAAGAGAATCAAATTCTAGTCTGATAGGCTATTCAGATGCTAATATTAAAGGATGGAAAATTGACAGAAAAAGTATCTCAGGTGGCTGTTAGTATTTGGGTGGAAGACTTGTTACATGGTAAAGAAAGAAACAGAAATCCATCTCTACATCTACAGTCGAAGCAGAATATATTGCTGCAGGCAGCTGTTGTGCTCAGATTCTTTAGATAAGAAATCAGCTTTTGGACTATGGATTGTCCTACTTAAAGATCCCTATTTACTGTGCCAATCAAAGTGCAATATCTATGATAGGAAATTTAGTGCAACACTCTCTCACAAAACACATCAGTATCAGATATCATTTTATTAGGGAACATGTCATGGAAGGAACGACTGAGCTTTACTTTATTCCAACTGATCAACAAGTAGCTGACATCTTCACCAAGCCATTACTAGAAGCAAGCTTTGCAAAGCTCATACATGAACCTGGAATGATCAGTTATAAGAAAAAATGATATGTCAAATCCTGATTGTACTAGTCAAATTCTAACAAACCATGTCCTGACATGGTGAGTCAAATCCTGAGATGGACAATCAAATCCTATCAAGGTATGTCAAATCCTGACATGCTAAAATCCTGATAAGGTAATCAAATCCCGATAGGCTCAATACTGTTTGTGAGTATTTTGTGATTTTGTACAATTACTTCGCTTAATTATATTTGATTTAATTCAGTATAATTGCGACTGATTTTTGTGCATAATTATAGAGTCGTTTGTAATTCAAAATAATGTGTTAAGGTAATTGCTAGTTATTAGGCGCATTATCACATAACTTCTCATAAAAAGTCATGCACTATTAACTAATTTTAAACATTATCTGGTCCACTAATTATTGCATCCAATTAATTATTTCCATGTGTACATGTGTCTTACTGTATTGTACTCTCTCTATGAGTTTTTGAAAAAACTACTCAACTTCACAATACACACAATACACATAATTGTTCATCTTCTCAAAATATCTCTCTCAAATAATATTTTTCACAATGCCAGTACTAATTCTGTCTTTAAGCTCACCTCAACTAAGTATATGCTTCATAAAAGGCCTTATGCTGCTAATTACTTTAAAGCTCCTCTGAATCCCGATAACATTCATCTTGATTTTAATTTTGTTCAAGATTTTCTTGCCCAAAGTGATATTGGGTATGCATTAACAGCTCCTTCCCAAGTGTAATTTAAATAGATTATGCATATTTTGAACACTAAAATAATTGATGTTGAGAAGGGTGTAATCATCTTCACCCATGATAATAATGAGTATGAGATCAATGCTAAAGTGGTGGAAAAGGCCTTGAATCTGCCTTCATTAAATGGTCAAGATGCTATGGTTACACTTACTGCAACTTTTTTTGAATTTTTGAGGGAAATAGGACATAGCACATAATTTGCAAAAGCTAGGGAACTATTCACAACAAAGCTGAGAAAGGAGTGGAATTTTTATTTTGACTGTATCAGCCATGCCGTTTTGAATAAGGTAAAAAAATTTGATGCTCTCCCTCTAGTATCTCTGCAGTTAGGGTATTCACTGATCAAAGGTCATGCATTTGGTTATGGCAATACTATTATGTAGTTCCTGATTTCTAGATTATGTGATAAGGATAGTGTGATTGGGTACTAGATTCCTGCAGTTAATCATGACACCTATTTTGTCACTTCCAGATGATCAGGGAAATTTTGTAATCTACAGTGATGATTCTCATAAGGGATTAGGTTGTGTTTTGATGCAGCACGACAAAGTTATTGCATATACATCGAGACAACTGAAACCTCATGAGCAGAAGTATCCTACTCATGACTTGGAGCCAGTGGCCAGAGTATATATTCACGGAAAAGGAACTTAAAATGAGACGGAGAAGGTGGTTGGAGTTGATCAAGGACTACGACTGTACGATTAACTATCACCCAGGTAAAACAAATGTAATAGTAGACGCATTAAGATGAAAGGGGAGGTTGAACATGTTAACAGTACCCGAAGAGTTATATAAGAATTTTAGAAATTGCAATTGGAAATCAGAGTTTGCAAGCCCAATGAAGCAAAGATGTATAGTATGACTTTTCAGCCAGAATTGCTAGAGAAAATAAAGATGTGTCAAGAAGAAGTAATGGATCAGGACGTCAAATGGTTGGTAGGAGAGGAGTTATGCACACAAAAGGATGATCAAGGCATTCTAATATTTTCTTCCAGAATTTGGATTCCACCATTGACAGAGTTAAAGAATGAAATTCTATAGGAATCTCACAATTTAAAGTATTCAATCCTTCCAGGAAGTACCAAGATGTACAAAGATCTAAAGGAAAATTATTGGTGGCCAGATATGAAAAGATAAATTGCAGAATGGGTCAACAAATGTTATATGTGTCAGAGAGTTAAAGCGGAGCATCAGAGATCAAATGGATTATTACAACCGCTGGAGATTCCAGAATGGAAAAGGGAGCACATTGATATGGACTTTATAGTCGGATTACCAAGGACGAAAGCGGACCACGATGCCATCTGGGTTATAGTGCCCGGGAACGAATTCACCACCGTCATTTGCAAAGTAGAGCCCATTAAAGTGAATAAGTATAACTAACTATTATTATTTTATTCCTTTTTATTTCTCATCAAATGAGTGGTATCTTCTTCTGGAAACCCTGGATGGACTGCATTGCTGATATTGACCCCAGTTCATATATTATGATATGAATATACCACACTAATTCGTTATGTATGGGTGTTCTCCAAAAAGAAACTCTTCTCAAAATCTCACTCCTGACGCATGTTGATCGATTACTCTTTTTACACCGTATCTTTTGTTTCATTTCTTCTGGAATAATCACAAAAACATTTTTGATTCTGGATCACCTACCAAAAATTCAATGCTTCTATTTGTCTAGACGTGATCCAAGCAGGTTCAAGTGCCTGCAAAATTCTCCGAGATGTAAATGAGGGAATGTCTACAATATAGATCAAATTATTCCATGGATTGGATTTCACTCGACTGTCTATAGTTTATTCTAAATTTAAGAATTCAGAATGAATCAAATCTCCCCAGGTAGGATTCGAAATTTTGTATTTTCGTTAGTTTAAGAAAAAATTTAGTTAATAACTAAATTTCGATTAACTAAGTCAGCTCTTTTTCCACCTATTAATGAAAGATTTTGACTAGACAAGTTGGTTCACATGTATCTGAAAGAGATAGTAGTTCGTCATGGAGTTCCTGTGTCTATCGTATCTGATCGAGATCCACGATTCAATTCAAGATTTTGGAGAAGTTTTCCGGAATGTTTGGGAACTAAATTAAATATGAGTACAGCTTATCATCCCCAAACGGACGACCAAAGTGAAAGAACGATTCGGACATTGAGGATATGTTACGAGTCTGTGTTATTGATTTCAAAGGAATTTGTGACGAGCATTTACCCCTAGTGGAATTTGCTTACAACAACAGTAATTATTAAATTTCTTTATAAAATTGGGAATCATCCAACTTCAACCGTTTTTGCGTTTTTATAACCAAAAACTCTTCAGAAAACTTCTTCCTAACCTAATTTGATTATTCTGAAGATTTTCCGTGTTTTGACTTTTTCGATCCGGGGTACGGTTTGACCCGTACGAGTCCTGGCGCAAAATTTTCGATACGATAGTCATTTCGATGGATCGATAAAACCCGTATTCTTGAGATACGGGATATTTTACGTAATTTTCTCATAAGGTGTTTTATAAGAAGTTCTGTTTTGATAATTACCAAAATCTTATATCAAATTGTACCGTTTTATAGTTATTTAGCGGCTAAGTAATCTATCTCGGATCCGATATATAAGTGTAATTATGGAATTACTAAATAAATAAAATATGGGATGGTTCGGTCAGCTGTGTGTTGCCATATTATCAATTATGTGTGATTTGTTGGGTACTAAGATTATTTGTATAATTAATTATTGAGTTGTATGGTTTTGTTTTTGCTCTTAAAGTAATTTTATTAAATATTTATTTTCATAAATATTGAAATTGTCTCTAAAATTATTTTTATGATTTTATAATTTCAATATTTATTTTTGGGAATTTATAAAATTTTGAAATCAATATTTCATCAATTATTTAGCCCAAAATTATTTTCTGATTTCATTTGAGTGTAAATTCAATATTAAATTTCAGAATGCTTTTAAAATTATGAAACCCATATTTTCTTATATTTTCAATATTTTAACTATTTTAAAAATTATGAAAATGTTATTTTATTACCTTTTGATTATTTTGGAAATTTTAAAATTATTTTGAAATTATTTTGATTTGCTATTATTCGCAAATTATATCGTCAAATCGTGAAACGCGGAACGGATTAGGCTGTACAGAAAGGGATAAAACATAACCAAAAAGAAAAAATAAAATAAATAACACCCAATCCCCCCACCCCATGTTGTCTCTCTCCCTCTCTCGCCTCTCCCCTGTACCTCCTCGACCTCACCCCTCTCTCATCAATCTCTCGATTTCACTCTCTCTTCTCTCCCTTTCTTTCTTTTTTTTTCTTTTTCCCGTTTCTTCCCTGATTTTTGTCCGGTTTTACTCCTCCGTTCTTCTGTTTCTGTTAGGAATATGTTGTGAACTTGATTATTACATTAACAAAACACCTTAGTAGATTCAACTTAGTGAATAATGTAGCACTCGACGGATGATCAGATATAGTCCCGACGGATGACTTAATATAGTCCCGACGGATGATGATTTGACATCCATCGATGAGTAGCTTATGCAACAATAAGTCATGTAGCACATTTCTGTAAACACCTTTGTATAGATTCTGTAGTAGCATATAACATGTTGACTTTAATTAGATATGCAGAATAGGTTGATTAATTGTAAATATAAGATGTCTTGTGATTCTGCATAAGTGAAATTAAGTCAAGTGTCAAATAGCTACCCGACGGATGATCAACTAAGCTCCTGACGGATGATCAACAAGGCAACCCGACGGATGATAATCATGTACCCGACGGATGATCAATTCAAATATCTATTGACACTGATAACACAGTCACATGCGTCGATTGTTTGCAAAAGGAATATGGCAGCTTATTCAACTGGGTTTTTGAGAACAAAGAAGCATTACCATTTACATGCTATTATGAAGATATTCAAAGATGTTGGAATAGAGTAGTGAAGTAGCATGGTATTAGACTTGATAGGTTTTGTTTAATTATCTTGTCTTATTACTATGTAATCTTGGTGATATATAAACCAAGATAGCAAGTAGAACAACAACAAGACTAAGAAAATACATTCTCAGAGAAATAATTGTAAGCTGTATCCTGTAGCATTTCTCTGGAAGTTTAGTTTTTCATATTTGTAAGCGGCTGTGAGCTATTCAAGCTTCACAGGGTTCTCTTGATATATATATATATATATATATATATATATATATATATATATATATCTCTGGTGGATACATTCAAATCCACTAGAAAGTTTTAAAGACCTGTGTTTTTATTACTTGTGCTTTGATTAATCTAATAATATATTCCGCACTTTGCAAATCAAACACTTATATATTATTAAGAAAGAACCATTTTTTATTAATCTGAAAAAGTAGCCAGAATTACATTCAACCCCCCATCTGTAATTCTTGTTGCATTGTTAGGGACTAACCATTGGTATCAAAGCAAGCTCTTGAAGCACAAAAAGTTTAAAGTTCACAACAAACAGCATGATGAACAAGAAGGATGTTGGAGTCAAGATTCCTTTTCTGGACAAAGATAATTACCATCACTGGAAGCTAAAGATGCATCTTCATTTACTTTCTCAAGATGAGGCCTATGTGGATTGCATAGAGAGAGGTCCTCACGTACCAATGAGAGCTGCAACTGGAAATGAACCATCAGTTCCCAAGCCAAGGCATGAATGGTCAGATCCTGATATTGAACAAGTCAGGAGAGACAAGAAGGCCATGAATATTCTATTCAATGGAGTTGATGGTGACATGTTTGACAACATCATCAATTGCAAGACAACCAAGGAGGTTTGGGACACCATTCAAATAATCTATGATGGCACTGAACAAGTTAGAGAAAACAAGATGCAGTTACTGATTCAAAAATATGAGCATTTCCACTATGAAGAAGGTGAAACTCTCACTGATATCTTTAGTAGATTTCAAAAGGTACTAAATGCTCTGAAGCTGCATTGAAGAGGCTAACCTCAAATTCCTGAGATCCCTTCCAAAAGAATGGAAACCAATGATAGTCTCCTTGAGAAATTTACAAGAATACAAGGAGTTTACACTAGAGAGACTGTATTATAAAGACTTATAGGCTTGAAATAGAGCAAGATGAAAGAATGGAGAAAAGGAGAAAGAAAGGAGGGTCCATTGCACTGGTTGCTGAGTTAGAGAAAGAAAAGGAGATGAAGATAAAAGCTGTTGAGTCTACTTCAAAGGTCTGTTAAAACAAGGGCAAGGGGTTGGTAACAGAAAATGAAGATTCAATGAGTCAAGATGATATGGATGATATTGATGAACATCTTGAATTTCTTTTCAGAATATTTTCCAAGCTCAAGTTCAAGAAGAACTTTGGAGCAGCCAAGCCAAATAGAAACATGGTGGATAAATCAAAATTCAAGTGTTTCAAATGTGGCTTGGCAGGGAACTTTGCCAGTGAGTGTAGAAAGTCAGATTCTAGCAAGAAGAAGTTTGAGCCTGTGGATTATAAATAAAAGTGTTTTGAGTTGCTCAAACAAAAGGAAAGGGCTTTTATTACACAAGAAAATGACTGGCAGCAGATGGTCTGAATGAAGAAGAAGGTGTCATCTATATCAATCTAGCCCTAATGGCCAAGTCTGATGAAACAGAGACAAGTTCTTCAAGTAATCAGGTAATCACGACTAACCTTCCACATTTATCTAAAGCTGAATGTAAATATGCAATAAATGACATGTCTACAAAATTATATCATTTGCGTGTTAAACTTAAGTCCTTCACTAAGGAAAATGCTAAAATTAAAGAAAACAATTTGTTTTTAAGTGAGAGGAATAATGTGCTAGAGTCTCAGTTTATTGAATTTAAAAAATTGAGAATAGAATGTAAGATTGCTAAGGATGAATAACTGAGTCCTTGAAGAAAGAAGAAATTTTGAAGAAGCAGCTTGATCGTGAACAAGAGGTGATTAAGGCATGGAAATCATCTAGAGATGTCCATGCTCAAATCACCAAAGTTCAAGGTATTGAGTCTTTCTGTGATGCATCCTGGAAAAAGAGTAAAGAGAAGCTAGAATCCAATTTGGTTGAAGGATTGCTAACAGATGTGGACTCGACGAATGATGAGAGTCATCCGTCGGATAATCAAAAAGGTTATCCGTCTAGTGACATAAATCCTCATCCGTCGGCTGTGAGCAAACCTGTGAGTGAAGCCAAACTTGCTAAGTTAAATGAAAAATATGGATTAGTTTCTAAAAACTTAATTTCAGGAGAATCTAGTCAAGTGAAGAAGGAGAAGAAAGTGAATGTTGGTCATCTGTCCATCAAGCAATTGAATGACAGACTAGAAAAGATTGAGGTTAAAAAAGAGGCTAAAAAGAAAAATAATAGAAATGGGAAAGTAGGAATTAAAAAACATAACAACTACATACATGATAAGTATGCTCCTAGAAAAATCTGTGTTAAGTGTGGTAGTGTTAATCATCTGTCTATTAATTGCAAACTTGCCATGCCTACTTCCATGACTGTTCCACCTTCTTTTCCCAACATGAGTGATATGCCTTCTATGCCTTTGAATGCTATATCTACACATAATATGAATGCACAATTTCCTAATATGCCATTTGCACCTAATCCTTATTATGTTGCATTTAATATGCCTCAAATGTCATTTAGCATGCCCTACTAGAATCACATGTTTGCAAATAGCATCCCATTTCCTGTTAATCAAAATGTGCATGATAACTCTGTTTTAATGAATGGTTTCAAAGGTCCAACTTAGATGACTAAGGATGAATCTGATATCCCCAAGTCAAACAAGATCAAACCTAAGAAACAAAAGAGGAAAGCTAACAAGCCAGGACCCAAGGAAACTTGGGTACCAAAATCAACTTGATTTGATTTTAATGTGTGCAGGGAAACAGAAAGAATCTGTGGTACGTGGATAGTGGTTGTTAAGACACATGACTGGAGATTCTACCCTGCTCACAGAGTTCAAGGAAAGAGCTGGCCCAAGTATTACTTTTGTAGATGACAACAAGGGTTATACTGTGGGATATGGCTTGATTTCAAAAGACAATGTCATCATTGAGGAGGTTGCCTTAGTGGATGGTCTCAAGTACAATTTGTTGAGTATCAGCCAGCTTTGTGATAAAGGCAATTCAGTAACCTTCACTATAGAAGCCTGTGTTGTGACAAACTAGAGGAGCAACAAAGTGGTTCTCACTGGAGTGAGAAAAGGAAATGTGTACCTAGCTGACTTCAACTCATCAAATGCAGAATCTATTACTTTTCTTCTCAGTAAAGCAAGTCAAGATGAAAGTTGGCTATGGCACAAGAAGCTATCCCATCTAAACTTCAAGACCATGAATGAGCTTGTAAAGAAAGAACTGGTTAGAGATATTCCTCAAGTGGAGTTTTCTAAGGATGGACTGTGTGATGCTTGCCAAAAGGGAAAACAAATCAAAGCATCATTCAGAAAGAAGCTTGATTCAACAATTGAAGAACCTTTGTAATTGCTACATATGGATTTGTTTGAAGCAGTCAATGTGTTGTCTATCTCAAGGAAAAGATTTTGCCTAGTAATTGTAGATGATTTCTCAAAGTTCTCTTGGACATATTTCCTAAAGTCTAAAGATGAGGCTAGTGAAATCATCATCAATCACATAAGGCAAGTCAACAATCATCCTGATTTTAAAGTTAGAAGAATCAGGAATGACAATGGAACTGAGTTCAAGAATTCTGTTATGAAAGTATTTTGTGAAGAGAATTGGATTATGCATGAGTTTTCAGTAGCAAGAACTCCACAACAAAATGGAGTAGTAGAAAGAAAGAACAGATCACTTATTGAAGCTGCAAGGACAATGCTTGAAGAATCAAAGTTACCAACATACTTCTGGGCTAAAGCCATAAATACTGCATGCTACACTCAGAATATTTCTCTGGTTAATCAAGCAAAATACATGACTCTCTACCAATTGTTCAAGAACAAAAAGCCAACTCTAAATTTTCTTCATGTCTTTGGCTGTAAATGTTATATCTTGAGAAATCAAACTGATCACAATGGGAAGTTTGACGCTAAAGTAGATGAAGGAATCTTTGTTGGATATGCTGTTGCTAAAGCATACAGAGTCTACAATCTATGAACTAACATTTTTATGGAATCAATACATGTTGTGTTTGATGATAAAAAGATTGAAGGACTACAAGATGTAGATTACCATGAGAGCCTTAAATTTGACAATGTGGAGATGGTTAGTGATGATGAAAGTGATTAGGAAACTACAACTAAGGGTAGTGCACAAAAATCTACAACCAATGAAGCTAATAACTCACCATCCATCGAGTTACAAAATGCTTCATCCATCGGTAGACAATCTGCATCATCCATCGAGAGACAATCAGCTTCATACGTCGGAACTCAAAATTCACTATCCGCCGGGTCATCAAATGAAGCTGAAAGTCAAAATAGATCACTTGCAAAAAATTCCCCTCTATCAAATCATAGATTCACAAACTCAGGGGGAGTTTCCAATAATCAAAACTCAATCACACATCAAGGCAACAATGAGGCCTATACATCTAGAGCTAATCCACCTCAACAAAGGAAATGGACAAAGGATCACCCCTTTGAGCTCATCATTGGTGATGTATCTTCTAGAGTCCAAACAAGGAGAGCAACTCGAGTTGAATGTCTATATAGCAGCTTCCTCTCTAAGGAAGAACCAAAGAAGGTAGAAGAAGCTTTGTTAGATCCTGATTGGATATTAGCTATGCAGGAGGAGCTAAACCAATTTGAAAGGAACAATGTTTGGAAGCTGGTACCCAAGCCTAAAGGGAAGAATCCTATAGACACCAAATGGGTATTAAGAAACAACATGGATGAAAATGGCATAGTAGTTAGGAACAAAGCTAGATTGGTTGCTAAGGGCTATTGTCAACAAGAAGGAATAGATTTTGATGAAACTTTTGCTCCTGTTGCAAGACTTGAAGCCATCAGAATCTTTTTAGCCTATGCAGCCCATGCCAATTTCAAGGTCTATCAAATGGATGTCAAAAGTGCCTCTCTAAATGGAGATTTGGAGGAGGAAGTCTATGTCAGTCAGCCTCCTAGTTTTGAAGATCCAAATCTACCTGATCATGTATACTATCTTTTTAAAGCACTCTATTGATTGAAGCAAGCACCTAGAGCCTAGTATGACACCTTGTCAAAGTTTCTTTTAGAGAATCACTTCACTAGAGGTACTGTAGGCAAAACTTTATTCTTTAGAAATGTTAATGGCTCTAGCATACTTGTTCAAATTTGTGTAGATGACATTATTTTTGGCTCTATAGATAAGAAACTTTGCAAAAAGTTTGTCAAATTGATGCAAAGTAAGTATGAAATGAGCATGATGGGAGAACTGACTTACTTTCTTGGTTTACAAGTTAAGCAAGTTAGTGATGGAATATTCATTAGTCAAATTAAATACATTCATGATCTTTTAAAGAAGTTTGATCTAATGGATTGCACATCTGTAAAAACTCCCATGGCCAATGCAACTATGCTTGAATTAAACACTACTGAAAAGTCTGTGGATATTTCAAGTTATAGGGGCATGGTTGGCTCACTTCTGTACTTAACAGCTAGTAGGCCAGATATAATGTTTGCTACCTGTATTTGTGCTAGATTTTAGGCTGATCCTAGATAATCTTACTTAGTAGCTATTAAGAAAATTTTCATATATCTCAAGGGAACACCAAAACTTGGCATTTGGTACCCTGGAGATTCTGGTTTTGATCTAACTGGTTATTCAGATGCAGATTATGCAGGTTACAGAATTGATATAAAAAGTACAACATGAACCTGTCAATTTCTAGGAAACAAGCTTGTGTCCTGGTTCAGTAAAAAAGCAAAATTCAGTTTCTACTTCTACAGATGAAGCTGAATATATTGCTGCTGGCAGTTGCTGTGCACAGATTTTGTGGATGAAAAACCAATTGCTAGACTATGGTCTGCAAGTGGAAAGAATTCCTATTTTCTGTGATAACACAAGTGCAAATGCCATCATTGAAAATCTAATACAATATTCAAGAACAAATCACATAGACATCAAGTACCACTTCATAAGGGAACATGAAATTTATGGATGATAAGGGAGTTAGAAGATTCTTCAGATTAGAGGACCAGTTGAGCATCTCTAGCAATGAGACTCTTCTGAAAATGCAAGGAATGCTGGATCTTTCAGAATCTGATGAACTTGAATTCCACAGACAGCTCCAAAATCAGATAAAAGAAAACAACAGGAAGCTTGGGAAGAAATCCAGACAATCAAGGAAATAGATCAATCTGCTCGGATTAGAGGAGCACCTTGAAAATGATTGTGAGCAAATCTTTGTACACTTTGTCTTTTAAATTTTTCAGTAAATCATGCAGCACTTTTCAGTTTTATCTATTACTTTTTAAATCTGTATTTTTAGAGTGTTTTGTTATCATCAAGTTTCTCTTAATTTATGGCTACAATTCTAGTAGACATAAATTGGGGGAGATTGTTGGGAATATGTTGTGAACTTGATGATTACATTAACAAAACACCTTAATAGATTCAACTTAGTGAATAATGTAGCACTCGACGGATGATCAGATATAGTCCCGACGGATGACTCAATTCTGTAATTTTTGTTGCATTGTTAGGGACTAACAGTTTCCTCCGGCGTTCTCCTCCTGCCGCTTCTCTCTGGTAACCGCTTATTGGTTTTCCGGCTACCACCCTCCTTCGTTTCGTTTACTTTCCGGTAATTACTCCGGTTAATTCTGTTGTTTACATATGTGTATACACATAAGTATATATATATATATATATATATATATGTGCGTGCGTGGTGTGCGTGTGTGGATTTCGTGTGTGTGCGTGCGTGAGTGTGTGTGTGTGTGTGCTGTGGGGGTTGCCTGTACCTCTACCAAAGTATCTGCTACTTGATTGTGATGTTGTTGTTGGTTCTATGAGCTTGAATTGTTGGTTGAACGGATGAAAGTCGAGTGACTTTGGATTTACTTTGGTTATTTTCTGAAAATCCGAAATGGATATTTAATACATTCACTCGGATTTATTTGGTAAAATTATTTGAATAAATCCTTATGATTATTCAGATTTTATATTTTGAAAGTTAATTTTTTAATTAATCGGTGGAATTCGAGTCGGAAACCCGAATTCAATCGGGTAACCGCGAATTTTACCGCCGTCGGCGACGAGCCTCGGTGAGCCGATGGTGGACGGTGATGATTTTAATCTGAGTCCTACATTTATGAATTAAATAAATTAGTTCGTGAAGTTAACTTCAAAATAAACACGATTAATTAATTTTGAAAATTATATCGTTGGTGGAATGCGAATTGTAATTGTTGGATTACGATTGAATTGATTTCTAATTATGATGGGGATATTGACGTCGATTATGTTTCGACGGGTAGGCCGATAAATAGAGGAGACGTTGCCTGATTTTTGAGAAGAACTAAATTCAAAAATAGGGGAACATAACCTATAATCGTTGGAAACGTCGAACGAGAATATATAACTATATTATACGAAACCTAATTACGTGTCGTTACAAGATATTTTATAAATAATCGATTCCCCTATTTTTTCAAAATAACGAGTATACGTACTTTCCGAAAATGAGTACTGAACCGATTTCGAAGACGTGAACCTTTATTGTTATGTATATTTCCATAATACATATAAATACGAGTCGGGTTATAAAATCGTATGGGTAGAATTTATAGTAAGATTACATCAAACATAAACGATTGTCTGAACTAGGGTATTTCGACTCTATAGGTTTTAGTCGGAGGACCCGACGGTTGACGTCGAACTAAAAGTAGCTTAGTGGTCAATCGTCAAGCTCAGTAAGGTTCCAATCGAAGCACCTGAGTGTTGGAATCGTATCCAGGATAGGTTAGTGGTTAGACGATAATGCCGAACATTCCAGTCGACCCAAAGTCAACCAGTAATAGTGGTTAAAGCTTATCAAGGCAAGTATTCCTCAACTTTGTTATGAAAAACTGTAAATATCTCTTTCCCATTCTCAGTTCAGAATAGTTAAATGTTTTACATTTCTCTGCATTACTCTTAAGTATGCAAGTACCTTTTGTTATTGTTCCATATTAATATTGATTGATCTCTTGAGTTATACCTATTATTCCGGGTTATTTGCGAACCCTAAATCAGGATGTTTTGAACTCAAAGTGATTTGACATCAAAATACTCCATGGACCGGATTGTTACAATAAGGGCCAGAGATGGCTGGACCCTTTAATTACAGAAGCCATAGTGCCTGGGTACCTTGATATGTTGGTGAATCTATACAGATGGGTATAGATCTGTACTATATCCTGACTGATCAGCAGGGTATGAGTACGAATGTTGGTTTTAGTGCCCAGTCTAATTTCTTATTGATCGCCATTAACGACATTCCTTCGTAAAAAGTTTGATGATTACAAAACCGGACAAAACCCGGATTCTAGAGATGAACCTGGGAATTGCTCGTCACTTTTGATTTGTAATTAAGGGCCGGTAATAGCCAATGTTTATTCGCTCAACTATTTCAAAAAAAACAGAAATGTCTAAAAATTATTTAAAGATTTTATCTGGAAATTCTCTTTGATATTGATACTTAGATTTCAGTTACGTACTTGCTGGGAAATTTTGGCTCACTCTTGCTTTGTAAATTCTTATTTTCTTTTATAAACAAATGATGATAAAAGTGAATAGCTTTTAATAGACAGCAGAAGTTAAAAAGATCTCAGCTGCAAGAGGATGAAGATGTTAGAAAATTAAGACAAGGGAATTAGTACATAGGTAATTAAACTTGTATTTTAGTTGTTGTAAATTTTAGAAGGTTAAATTCTGGTTTCATACCATAACCTGTAAACAATCTGGATGTTAAGGGGTTATTGTATATTATTTTATAATATATTATGTAAAGATTGTTTAGTGATACCAGATCTTGACCTCGGATTTGGGATGTTACAAGTTGGTATCTGAGCCATAGGTTATTGGTCCCTGAAATAAGAATAGGTGAGAGTATGATAGGACTAACAGACCAGGTAAGATAGGAAAGGCCCTAGGTATACTCATTTTGAGTTCAAATTGGGTGTGAATCAGGATTAGTGGATCCGATATGGATTTGGTGAGATAGGATATTATTGAGGAAAGTGTAAGGTAAACATAGTAACGTTATATATATACTGAGTTCTAAGACCCTATAGTAATGAAGAGTCGATAGCTCGACGGAGACTAGGTATGTTACCCTACTTTTTATGTGGTTTTAAAGAAAAATTCCATTGATTCTTGTGAGAACTTCGTATAAGGAAATATAGATGAGTTTAGTATGATCCAACTTTAAATTGCGTAGTGGGACAAGCTTCAGGCTGGAGGTAACGAGTCGATTAAAGCCGACGAAGAGTTAATGTCACCAGTTTCGAAGGCACCATCGTTGCGAGGAGTTTCTTATCATTTTTGGAGCGCCGCGTAAGGAATGACAGCTACCCTGGTAGGTACAGGTAAGATTAACAAGAAAATACGACCTTATGTACAGATAGAACATCAAATGGTATCAATTGGCTGTAACTCTGGTATTAAGGACAACGACAAGACTAGATGTCCGTATTGTAGATAAAGTTACGAATAAAATAGTATGTAATGGTAAGTGAAGTTTTCATCGACTAATAAATGCGAAATAATCCAAGAAGGATAGAAGATGTACCAAAGTGGATGTTAGGTCACACAACACTGTAGAAGGGGGTTGAATACAGTGTAGAATATAATCAAATCAATTTAAAGCACCAGTAACAGAAAACAGATGTATTCGATATAATAAACTCTGTTATAATGGAACTGTTCTCTCTCAGTGATGAACAAATATCACGAGAGCTGCTAGGTTACAATTGTATGATCTTTTCGATGATCGTAACACTTATAGTATAAACCTGTGTTTGTGTTTATATAGACACACAGTTACAAGATAACTTCTAGTTGATATGGAATATAATTCTGTCTCCTAAAATATATCAACCAGATATCTTATAAATTCTTCTAGTCCTCTAACTCTTTCCATGCATATCTTCTTCTTGTATTAGTCTTGATCTTCTTTCCTGTAAATCGGTTTCCTTCCTTAACTGTTAGTCCTCCAGTACTTAAGTTCTGATATCCATCTTCTGATATTATCTTCTGATAATCTAAGTCCTGATATCCTTAAGTCCTGACTTCCAGTAAGTCCTGATTCCAGTAAGAACTGATATTTCCTGTTAGTTAAGATCTGAAAACTAAGCATGAAACATATTAGAAATGACATCTCAAATATATCCAACAATCTCCCTCAACTTGTAAATTATGCAAGAATGTACAAGTTAATAGATTTGATGATGTCAAAAACATTTAAGTTCAAATGCAATAAGAGTTTAATAAGACTATTAATTACAACTTACAAAACATCCAGCTTTACCAACATCACTGAATCAATCTGAATCCATAATGATTCTTAACAAAATCACTTATCAGATTATCTTCAGCTTTCTTCAGAACTTCAGCTAACGGTGCTTGACCTGCATCAGTTCTTCTTCTTTACTATCAACAATTTGATAAATGGCTGTTCTGAGAGCTTGAATGGATATTCTTTCAAGTCCATCACCAAGTCTGATAACCTTAGGATTGTTGTGGATATGTTGTGAACTTGATGATTTCATTAACAAAACACCTTAATAGATTTAACTTAGTGAAAAATGTATCACTCGACGGATAAGCAAATATAGTCCCGACGGATGACTCATTATAGTCCCGACGGATGACTTATTATAGCCCTAACGGATGACTTATTATAGTCCCGACGGATAATGATTTGTTATCCATCGAGTGAGTAGCTTGTGTAATAATAAGTCTGTAGCTCATTTCTGCATACATCTTTGTATAGATTCTGTAGTAGCATATAAGTCATGTTGACTTTAATTAGATATGCAGAATAGGTTGATTAAATGTACATAATTAATGTCTTGTAATTCTGCATAAATGAAATGAAGTCAAGTGCCAATAGCTACTCGACAGATGATCAACAAAGCTACTCGACCGATGATCAACAAGACAACTCGACGGATGATCATGTACTCAACGGATGATCAATTCAAATATCCGTTGATAGTGACAACACAGTCACATGCGTCGAGTGTATGCAAAAGGGATGTGGAAGCCTATTCAACTGGGTTTTTGAGAACAAAGAAGCATTGCCATTTCCATGCTATTATGAAGATATTCAAAGATACTGGAATAGAGTAATGAAGCTGCAGAGTATTAGACTGATAGGTTTTGTTTTATTATCTTGTCTTATTACTTTATAATCTTGGTGATATATAAACCAAGAAGTAGAAAATAGAACAACAAGACTATGAACATTTTTTTCAGAGAAACAATTTTAAGCTGTATTTCTTAGCATTTCTCAGTAAACTTAGTTGTTCATATTTGTAAGCAGCTGTGAGCTAATTTAGCTACACAGAGTTCTCTTGATATAATATACATCTCTAGTGGATACATTCAAATCCACCAGAAAGTTTTTAAAGGCTTGTGTTTTTAATTACTTGTGTTTTGATTCATTCCAAGTTATTATTCCCCACTCTGTAAATCAATTCACACTGATATATATTTTAAGTTAAAACACTTTTAAACCAAGAAAAAGTTTCAAGAATTCCATTCAACCCCCTCCTGTAATTCTTGTTGCATTGTTAGGGACTAACAATTGGTATCAGAGCAAGCTCTTGATAAACAAAGAGTTTGATGATCATAACAAAACATCAAGATAAGAAGAAGGATGATGGAGTCAAGATTCCTATCTGGATAAAGATAATTACCATCAGTGGTAGGTAAAAATGCATCTTCATTTACTTTCTCAAGATGAGGCCTATGTAGATTGCATAGAAAGAGGCCCTCATGTACCAATGAGAGCTGCAACTGGAAATGAGCCATCTGTCCCCAAGCCAAGGCATGAATGGTCTGATCCTGATATTGAACAAGTCAGGAAGGATAATAAGGCATGAATATTCTGTTCAATGGAGTTGATGGTGACATGTTTGACAACATTATCAATTGCAAAACTGCCAAGGAAGTTTGGGATACTATACAGATTATTTGTGATGGCACTGAACAAGTTAGAGAAAACAAGATGCAGCTGCTAATTAAGCAATATGAGCACTTTCATAGTGAAGACAGTGAGTCTTTCATTAACATTTTTAGTAGATTTCAAAAACTACTAAATGCTCTGAAGTTGCATGGAAGGGTCTATCAGACAAAAGACTCCAATATTAAGTTCCTTAGATCTATTCCAAAGGAATGGAAACCTATGATAGTCTCATTGAGAAACTCTCAAGATTATAAGGAGTTTACTTTGGAGAGACTGTATGGCATCCTGAAAACTTATGAGCTTGAAATAGAGCAAGATGAGAGGATGGAAAGAGGAAAGAAGAAAGGAGGATCCATTGCACTAGTTGTTGAGTTAGAGAAAGAGAAGGAGATGAAGATGGAAGTTGTTGAATCAACTTTAAAGGTCTGTGAAAACAAGGGCAAGGGGATGGTAGAAGAAAATGAAGATTCTTTGAGCCAAGATGACATGGAAGATATTGATGAACATCTAGCATTTCTTTCCAGAAGATTTGCCAAGCTCAAGTTCAAGAAGAACTTTGGAGCAGCTAAGTCAAATAGAAACATGGTGGATAAATCAAAATTCAAATGTTTCAAATATGGCTTGGCAGGGCACTTTGCCAGTGAGTGTAGAAAGTCAGATTCACACAAGAAAAAGTTTGAGCCTGTGGATTATAAATAAAAATACTTTGAGTTGCTCAAATAAAAGGAAAGGGCTTTCATTACAGAAGAAAATGACTTGGCAGCAGATGGTCTGGATGAGGATGAAGATGAGGATGTCAGCTATGTCAATCTAGCCCTAATGGCCAAGTTTGATAAAGCATATACAAGTTCTTCAAGTAATCAGGTAATCACCACTAACCTTGCACATTTGTCTAAAGCTGAGTGTAATGATGCAATAAATGACATGTCTACAGAATTATATCATTTACGTGTTACACTTAAGTCTCTTACTAAGGAAAATGCTAAAACGAAAGAAAACAATTTGTTTTTAAGGGAGAGGAATAATGTGCTAGAGTCTCAGTTCAATGAATTTGATAAACTAAGAATTGAGTGTAAAATTGCTAAGGATGAATTAACTGAGTCCTTAAAGAAAGAAGAGATCTTGAAGAAGCAGCTTGAACGAGAATAGGAGGTGATTAAGGCATGGAAAACATCTAGAGATGTTCATGCTCAAATCACCAAAGTTCAAGGTATTGAGTCCTTTTGTGATGCAGCCTAGAAGAAGAATAAGGAGAAGCTGGAATCCAATTTGGTTGAAGGATTGCTAACAGATGTAGACTCGACGGATGATGAGGGTCATCCGTTGGATAACAAAAAGGGTTATCCGTCGAGTGATATAAATCCTCATCCGTCGACTGTGAGCAAGCCTGTGGGTAAAGCCAAACTTGTCAAGTTAAATGAGAAATATGGATCAGTTTCCAAGAATTTTGTTCCACGAGAATCCAGTCAAGTGAAGAAGGAGAAAAAGGCTAATGTTGGTCATATGACTGTCAAGCAATTGAGTGACAGACTGGAAAAGATTGAGGTCAAAACAGAGGCTAAAAAGAAAAATAATAGAAATGGTAAAGTAGGAATTAACAAGCATAACAACTACACACCTGATAAATATGCTCCTACAAAAATCTGTGTCAAGTGTGGTAGTGTAAATCATTTGTCTGTTAATTGCAAAATTGCCATGCCTACTTCCATATCTGTGCCACCTCATTTTCCCAACATGAATGACATGCCTTCTACGCCTATGAATGTTATATCTGCACAGAATATGAATGCACAATTTGCTAATATTCCATTTGCACCTAATCCTTATTATGCTGCATTTAGTATGCCACAAATGCCATTTAACATGCCTTACTGGAATAACATGTTTACTAATAGCATGCCATTTTCTGTTAATCAAAATATGCATGATAATTCCGCTGTAATGAATGGTTTCAAAGGTCCAACTCAAATGACTAATGATGAATCTGATATTCCCAAGTCAAATGAGATCAAACCTAAGAAACAAAAAAAGAAAGCTAACGAGGGAGGACCCAAGGAAACTTGGGTACCAAAATCAACTTGATTTGATTTTGATGTGTGCAGGGAAACAGAAAGAACCTATGGTACTTGGATAGTGGCTGTTCAAGACACATGACTGGTGATTCTACCCTGCTCACAGAGTTCAAGGAGAGAACTGGCCCAAGTATTACTTTAGGAGATGACAGCAAGGGTTATACTGTGGGATATGGCTTGATTTCAAAAGACAATATCATCATTGAAGAGGTTTCCTTAGTGGATGGTCTCAAGCACAATTTGTTGAGTATCAGCCAGCTTTGTGATAAAGGTAATTCAGTAACCTTCAACTCGGAAGCCTGTGTTGTGACAAACAAAAGAAGCAACAAAGTGGTTCTCACTGGAGTGAGAAAAGGAAATGTGTACCTAGCTGACTTCAACTCATCAACTGCAGGATCTGTTACTTGTCTTCTCAGTAAAGCAAGTCAGGATGAAAGTTGGTTATGGAACAAGATGCTATCCCATCTAAACTTCAAGACCATGAATGAACTTGTAAAGAAAGAGCTGGTTAGAGGCATTCCTCAATTGGAGATTTCTAAGGATGGATTATATGATGCCTGCCAAAAAGGAAAGCAGATCAAAGCATCATTCAGAAAGAAGCTTGATTCATCAATTGAAGAACCTTTGCAACTACTACACATGGATTTGTTTGGACCAGTCAATGTATTATCGATTTCAAGGAAAAGATTTTTCTTAGTAATTGTTGATGATTTCTAAAAGTTCTCTTGGACATATTTCCTAAAGTCTAAAGATGAGGCTAGTGAAATCATTATCAATCACATAAGGCAAGTCAATAATCATCCTGATTTCAAAGTTAGAAGAATCAGGAGTGACAATGGAACTGAGTTCAAGAGTTCTACTATGAGAACATTCTGTGAAGACAATGGAATTATGCATGAGTTATCAGCAGCAAGAACTCCACGACAAAATGGAGTAGTAGAAAGAAAAAACAGATCACTTATTAAAGCTACAAGAACTATGCTTGAAGAGTCTAAGTTACCAACATATTTCTGGGCTGAAGCTGTAAATACTGCATGCTACACTCAGAATATTTCTCTAGTTAATCAAGCAAAATGCATGACTCCCTATAAATTGTTCAAGAACAAGAAGTCAACTCTAAATTTCTTCATGTCTTTGGCTGCAAATTTTATATCTTGAGAAATCAAACTGACCAGAATGGGAAGTTTGATGCTAAAGCAGATGAAGGAATTTTTGTTGGATATGCTGTTGGTAAAGCTTACAGAGTCTACAATCTGAGAACCAACATTGTTATGGAATCAATACATGTTGTGTTTGATGATAAAAAGATTGAAGGACTACAAGATGGAGATTACCATGAGAGCCTCAAATTTGACAATGTGGAGATGGTTAGTGATGATAGTGATGATGAAAGTGATCAAGAAAACCCTACTAAGGATAGTGCAGGAAAATCTACCTCCAATGAAGCTGTTAACTCAACATCCGTCAAGTTACAAAATGCATGATCCGTCGGTAGACAACCTGCATCATCCGTCGAGAGACAATTAGCCTTATCCGTCGGTACTCAAAATTCACTATCCGTCGGGTTATCAAAAGGAGCTGAAAGTCAGAATAGATCACTTACGGAAAATTCCCCTCTCTCAAATCAAAGATCTATAAACTCAGGGAGAATTTCAAATAATCAAAACTCAATCACACATCAAGACAACAATGAGTCCTCTTCAACAAGAGCTAATCTACCTCAATAAAGAAAATGGACAAAGGATCATCCCTTTGAGCTTATCATAGGTGATGTATCTTCTAGAGTTTAAACTAGGAGAGCAACTCAAGAAGAATGTCTATACAGTAGCTTTCTCACTAAGGAAGAGCCAAAAAAGGTAGAAGAAGCTTTGTTAGATCCTGATTGGATTTTAGGTATGCAGGAGGAGCTAAACCAATTTGAAAGGAATAAGGTGTAATATCCCCAATTTTTGGAAATTTTTGAAACCCTTATGAATAGTGATTTTGCAGATTATGCTGAATAAGAAAACTTTTCATGCCACACTATGTAGGGGTTCTGTTATTGATATTCTGAGATTTTATTAGTACTCTATATGGTATATAAGTGTATGTAAAGATCGTTAGAATCCAATTCCGAACACTTTGATTTTTCCCAGAAATCCACCAGATACAGAAAGAAGTGAGTATAAGGTAACAAGATAAATAGGATTTAAATTCAAGGATTTTAAGAGGGGATCATAAAAAGGAATATAGAATATTGAGGAAGGTTTAGGGGAACCCAAGTGATAAGATCCCGGATATGATCTCTCAAACGATAAACGAGAACGAAAGATAAGCAAACCGTAAAACAAATAAGTGACCAAGAGACAAGCTTGTACAAGAAGCCAAGGATTGTGACATCATCAAACCACAAGGTGTGGACAAGTGGAAGCATTAAGACATGTGCAAGGTGACATAAGCATGACATAAGGGAAGGAATTGTTGGATGATTGTGAGCCACACAATATTTACCATGGTAACAACCTAATTAACAAGCAAAACAAACATAAAAATCAAAAGCAACCAAAACAAAAACATTTTCTTCTTCCCCCACTCTTTGCTCTCGGCTTTTCCATGAAAAGCAAAGGAGAAATTTTAAAAATTCAAGCTATACACCTTCATAATTCAAGAGGTTTGTTTCTTTAGCTTCCATAATTCATAACTTAGATGAGCCATAAGTTTAAGCTTAAGATTCCATGTTTAACATGGATAATCAATTCATCAAAGTTCTCGGTGAATAGTGTTTTCAAGAAACTAACTTTGTGTTTTCTTATGTTTCTTCAAGATCCAAGCTTAGTAGAGATAGTTAGTGGTTACTTAAGGCTTCCTAAGTGATTCTCCACTCTCCGAGGAAGGTATAACTTCTCAAACCCTTAATCTTAAGTTTTGTTGGTTTGGATTTCATAATGTTTAGATGATGGGTTAGTGTAATGGGTGTGTACTCATGGTTAGAGCTTTGTTTAGTAAGTGGTTTTGGTGATTTTGGAGTTAGGAGTGATACTTGTTGGATTTGATATTCTTGGTCACAATTTGACTTGGTTTAGATAAATAAGTTGAGATATTGGGTTATGGTTGAATGATATTGTGTTGTGGTTGAATGATGGCGGAATAGTGATGATTGGTGGTGGTTTGATATTGATTGGAATGGTTTAAAAGTTTGGGAAATCGCGTAAACATTGCCGTCGTAATGCCCGATTTACTTTAGACTGTTTTTGTTCTTAACATCAGGACTCTTGAACTCACTGTTAGGTTTTGACCATTGTCGTGTTTAGATAGTTCATATTACGAGCTTCGTTTTGATATGTGGTTCGTTTGATTCCGATGTATGGTTTAGGAGAAACGACCGTTCTAAGTAACAGCGTTTCGCGAACGAAACATTTCCCCTCGCCTTACTTTGAAATCTTGGTTAAGGACCTTAAATGGCTAATTGGGGTATGAAACAATTATGTTAAGTGGATTAGACAGTTGGTAAGGTACCCGCGAAAGAATCGCCTTAAAACTCTTAATGGATAATTTATGTAAAATGGTGGAGCCGAGGGTATTCGAGCGACTTAAGTGACCATAAGCGAACGTTAGGGTTCAATTGGTTAAAGTCTGGTTTCTTAAGCGACCGGGGTTTAATTCCGACTTATGATTGTTGTTCATAGGTTATCGGACCCACTCTAAGCTTAAGTCTATCCGGGAGCACTCAGGCAAGTTTTCTACCCGTTATACAGTTGTTGTGATGTATATATGTTTATGCATTATCTTGTGATAAATGCATGTTGGCTAATAGCAAATCTTGTGATATATTGGAGCATGTTGATATGGTATATATGCATGCTTGTTTCGTAATCTTGATATCTAAGTATTGATTCAATTGCTTATAAACTGCATAATACCTATGTTAGAGATAAGCAGTAGTTGCGTATACTCTTAGTATAGGGGACCCGAAGGTGGATATTTTTCTAAACCGGGAGTCGATGTTCCCGAGTATATTATATATATATATTTATATATATATAGATATAGTTTTCAAAACTATTAATCGAATAAGGTTTATTCGATAACTTTATTTTAATTAATGAATATTATTTTGAATATTCATTCGAGGACTTATGACTCCGTTTATTTTATTTAATGAATATTATTTTGAATATTCATTCGAGGACTTATGACTCCGTTTATTTCATTTAATGAATATTATTTTGAATATTCATTCGAGGACTTATGACTCCGTTTATTTTATTTAATGAATATTATTTTGAATACTCATTCGAGGACTTATAACTCCGCTTATTTATTAAATAATATTCTTTATTTTATTAAAGAATAATGTTTCGATAATCAAACTTATTTTCGATTATTCAAATAAAGATCGTACTTTCGTATAAGTATATCTTTGGTTATTTATTATTCATTTCAAGTATGAGTTTTAAAACTTCTACTTCAAATTATTTTTTTATAAAGATTATCCTTATGGTAATATTATTTAAATAATAATATTCAGATATTTTCTAACATATCGGGACTGATTTATTTCATTAAATCAACATTACTCCAAACATTCTTAAAAATTGTTTTCGAGTCTTCAAAACGATTTTTAAAAGTTAGAGCGGATCCCAAAATTCATTTTTATATTTAAGATCTTCCTTTCGAAGGGGATTTAAATACTCGCTCAAAACCTGAGGGATCCGGCTCAGTGGTGTATTTTACATTCGCAACGAGGTTGCTGTTTTGATAAAACATATTGATTACTTGCCCATTGTTCGGGAAGTAAGTTCATCTATTGAGTCGGCATAAGCAACAAAGGCTCAGTGGGCGTCCATGAAAGTGTAAGTGGCTCAGTGGGAGTCCATCAAATGCGTAAGTAGCTGAGTGGCAGTCCAGCATAATGTAGTAATGCGGCCAGGGTGATGACCAGTGGAGGATTCATCCATCTACTAGTAGAAAAGGTTACTTATTGGTATCTTTGCCTGATCAGCAAGATATCAAGTTTATGCCAAGGTTTTCTCCTTTCCAAATTCATTGGATATTGCAACTCTGTTTATAATTTTCATAACAGAGGTTTTCAAGGAGTGTATGAAATATATATATATAGGTGTATATATATCAGGAATTAATGAAGTATCTCGTAACTTCATTTCATTCAATAATATTTCAAAGATTGAATCTATTCAAGTCTTATCTTGTGGTCTCATCTATGTGATGAACTTTTGAAACTGATTATAACTTGAACGGTGGTAGTTCAAGTAGTATTTGGAAAAGATATAAGTATATTGGAGTATCTTGTAACTTCATCTTTTAAACTTATATCTAGTTAATGATTATCTTATGCATGACAAAGATTTTCAAATAAACGTTGAGACAAGGTGAGATATATGAGATCACCTTGCAACGATTTTTATTATACAGTTATAAACTGGAACTCTGTGTATATTACACATGGCAGAGGATTTCAAAGATTTTAAAAAGTATATAAGTATATATATACTGAATATTTTGCGACTTCGTCGCATTAAGAGGTCAAACTTGGTTCATTTCTTTTGACCAAGATTTTCATGAGTACTATGAGCATGCTCATATATTGTTAATTATTATTCATATTATTTCGGCGGGCTTGTTGCTCACCCTTGCTTTCTTCTTTCATCACACAACAACAGATAGAAAAGATGAACATGACCAAGCTCCCAATTCACAAGCGGATAGGAAACGTTCTGCAGTTTCCTGTAGGTGTTGATGCCGCTATAGCTGAGGTAGGATCTACCAATAGGCTAGGTTTTCAACTGTTGATATACCAAACTAATGTATATTTATGAATTGTAATAATGGCAAAGAATATGTAAATTTATTCAGAAACCCTTTTAAGGTGTAATGGTTTATAATTGTGGAATAAAATTACTTGGGTTATTTTTGGATATTCATCTCTGAGACTATAACTTGTGGTGTGTGTGTGTATATTGTGGGGTCACAGTACGCCGTAGTTGGATGATTAATAAGATTGGGTGTTATTAAGGGAAATGGAACTCGTGACAACCCGGATCCCCGACCCCGGATTTGGGGGTGTTATAGAAATGGTATCAGAGCTAAGCGTTATAAACCTCAGAGATGATGCGTCATAAAAATAATAAATTCACTAAGATAATAAGGACTCTTGCCAAGTTCATAGTTGGACTACCTAAGGTAGTACTGACAGTTAAAACCCTTATGGGAACCCTTATAAATATCGTGATAGAAGTGTAGTTCGTTATCGTATATGGTAGCGGGACTCCGAACCCTGAGGTTGAGGAGCAACAGTGCGATGATGTTTTATTACTAATTGGAGATCAAATTGTGGATCCGATAGAGCGTCCTAGCGCGGGACCGGATGATGTTCATATTGAGGATGTAGCGTTTGATGATGTTGTCCTAGAAGGGATTGTTGCTGAGGAGGATCCTGTGGAGGATCCTGCAAGAATGAATAAAGGACCAGTGAGCAATTGATAACCATGGTTAGGGCGACTACCAGAGGTAGGATTGGCCGGTCACTACCGGAGGTTCGTTCAAGTTTGTAAAGATAGTAGCCCCTTTAACGCGGCTTACTCGTAAGACGGAGAAGTTCAAATGGACAGAGAAATGCGAGAACAACTTTCAATAACTGAAGCAAAGGTTGGTGACGACCCCTATGTTGGTGTTGCCGGATGGAAAAGGAGATTTTGTGATTTGTAGTGACGCTTCGCATAAGAAATTAGGGTGCTTCTTATACAGCACATCAAGGTAATCGCGTACGCGTCAAGACAATTAAGGGAATATAAAAGTCGATATCTCCACCCATGAGCTTGGGCTCATGGCAATAGTTTTTTTTTCCTAAAGATTGGAGGCACTACTTGCATGGAGAGAAGTGCGAGATTTACATAAGCCATAAGTGCTCTAGTGCATTTTCACGCAAAAAGAGCTCAACATGCGCCAGAGGAGGTGGTTAGAGCTAGTCAAGGATTACGATTATGAGATTCTTTATCATCCAGGGAAAGCCAAAATGGTGGCTAATGCCCTTAGTATAAAAGAGAGACTCAAGATGAAAATGTCTTTGGGAGATTTGATAAGAGATTTTGAGGAAACGGAAATAGAAGTGAAGGTGACCGGAGCCGGTACCGAAAAGCTGTTTGAGATTGTAATGTAGCCCGAATTATTGGAAAAGATCATTGTGTGCCAAGAAAAGTGATGAATGAAGGCAGAGAGCCAATGAATAGGGAAGAGATTAATACCGAGAAAGATGATAAGGGAATAATGAGGTATTCCTACAGAATTTGGGTTCCAAATGTTCAAAAGCTTAAGGACGGGATCTTAGATTAAAACCATAGTTCGAGGAATAAGATTTAAGACAAACCCTGAATATGATAGTCAGGAAGGTCGCCATCAAGAAAGAAGGAACCCATAACATAAGGAAGTGGAAAATGAGGATTTAAAACTGGTAGGATGACCCCGATTATGGGGAGGAGGAGGGAATGTTCAGACTAAGGGAACAGAAGTCGAGTAAGGAAAGGAGACCCGAGACGGTACTCCTATACGACAATTCATGGACCTTTCTAAACAGAACTTAGACTATTATCCCTAACCACCAACCCTGAGGAAATAATGCGGTGATAATTTTTTTTTTCAGGACCTTTAAGTCGTGAAGCTCTCAGAGTTCCAAGGAACAAGCTGACCCAATCGAGGCAAAATCCTGGCTAAAGGAAATATAGGAATCATTTGAGATTCTAAATGATTGACAAAGCGCAAAAGACTGTTTTCGTCACTTACCCTCCTAAGAAAGAGGCCACCCGTGGGTGAAAGACCAAGAAAGGCAACGGAGCCAGGGGTTATAATAAACTGATTAAAGTTCAGACAATTGTTTTCGGGAAAGTACTTCCCAAGGTTATGGAGGTAGTGTAAAAGCTTTAGAGCCAGAACAAAAGCGGACGAGTATGATGGATTATGAATCTAAGTTGTAAAAAGTTGTCAAGATTCATTCTGAGGACACGAATCCAGAATGACGGGATGTTTGAAATCAATGCTTATGTTGTGTTGGTTCATGTAATGGTTGTAATAGAAAGGAAAATAAAAAGAAACTGAAGTGGAAAGGAATATAAAGGCAATAGAGTTTGAGGAATGATAAGGGAGTTGGGTATGAGGAAACCCTAAAGACTCGTAGCAATAGAAATAGAAAAGTATGTAATCATCAGGGTGATAGTGATTCACCGTGAGTTAAAGTTGATGGTTGTAGGCATAAGAGATATAGATATTGTATCCCTTTAAGTTAATAACCTGCTATCGTTGCTTCCATTGAAACTCTTCTACAATTTTATCTGCTTCATGTCATGAATATACGTCAGGATCTGGAATGTCCTTCATGGATCACAAACGGTGATATGTTACCTACTTATAAGGTTTTGATACGGTAAGGATGGACTCTGTATGATTAGCTATTAAGATTTCGAGGAAAACGAATGACTATAGTAGGTCAACGGTGGACCATAGTAATGCAGGAATGATTCTATGAGTAATGAGCCGATTACTTACAATCGTGAGAGTTGTATTGTAATGGATGTTGAGATTGAGTACCACTAATCGGGTCGTGGTGGTGTATAAGTTATCATTGATAGACTATTAAGTCGATTATCTACCTATTGAATATTTATTCCTTCTTATGAATAGAGAGCCGTATTACTATACGAGGAAGGTTACAGTGCAAGCATAGAATTCTAGTAGCGATGATGTCTAGAATGAAATCCCAGATTCGATTTTCGATGTCGAGGGAGTTTCAAAGGTGATTGTGTATAAGCTCGAGCAAGAGCATGGGTCCATAGAATGATGGACAGAATAGCAAAACATTTAAGCATGTGAAATACGATGCTATAATACTTGATGTTGATATATATACGTATATGTTTTGTTCTCCTATGACGAACCTCTATAGTTCAGAGGTAGATCCCAAGCCAGATATATTGTGGCAGTATATATTTACATATATACAATTCTCTTCAGTTCGTTCTTTTCTCTTCTTTTCATTTTGTATAAGCTGAGAAGAACAACCCTTCCAGAAGGGGAGGTATTGTCGAATGACTATCTATCTGTGTGATAGAAGCCTAGTAGGATACCACATGTTGTTTAATTGCTTGTCAAGTACTAAAGGCCGGCCACCTTCTGTACTAACTATGCAATGAAACAAGTGTTCATGATCATAGTGATCTCTCAACAAATTCCTTTACTCCTATATGATTGATCAAACTTTGGAAAATAGAAACAGCTAAAAAAGGAGTAGTAAAGTTATGGTGGTATTCGGAATGGAAACATGTTCGTGATACTAAGGTTGACGCAATTATTAAAAGGTTATAGAATACTAACGAACAAAAGTGTAACCAGTATAGTATTATGTACGGAAGATAGTAATGACTACGAACTTGGAAAAAAAATGGGTATTGAGAAGCAAAAGCTATAATGCTAGAAGCTATGATGAGAGTCTGTCCAATAGACTTGAAAGAATTTGGAATGATCACATAAAGCGGATTGAGTTTTCTCACGACAATAGATCGTATGTCAGGTATCGAGATATCGCCTTATGTGATCCTTGAGGGAAGACAATATCGATCTCCCTTATGTTAGGATGAAGTTGTAGAGCGCAAGATGCTCGGACCCGCAGTAGTCCAAAGGACCAAGGATATAATAGATCTAATCAGAGGACAGCTGGTAGTAGCCCAAGATGGACATAAGAAGTATGTTGATTTAACACGAAAGGACAAAGAATAGGAAGTAGAGGACCTAGTGTTGTTAAAGGTATCCCCTTGGAAACCCTTGGAAAGGATTGATGAGATTCGGAAAGAAAGGAAAGCTAAGTCCACAATTTGCCGGACCCTTGGATATACTAAAACATATTGGGAAGTTAGCATACGAGCTAGCCCTACCCCCGAACCTGTAGCAAGTTCATAACGTGTTCCACGTATCAATGTTAAGGAAGTGTAATTCGGATGCCAGATAAATAGGGGCATATGAGTGCTTAGACATGCAACCAGACGTAACCTATATGGAGCAACCAGGAAGGATTATAGATTGAAAAGGAACAAGTGCTTAGGAGAAGGGTTATCAAACTAGTCAGAGTTTGATGGTAGAACCACAATGTGGGAAAATTTACTTGAGAGTTAGAAAGTGCAATGCTAGAAAAGTACCCCCATTTGTTTTCTATCTGATTCCGGGACGGAATCCTTTTAAGGAGGGGAGACTGTAATAACCCCAATTTTTGGAAATTTTTGAAACCCTTATGAATAGTGATTTTGCAGATTCTGCTGATTAAGAAAACTTTTCATGCCACACTATGTAAGGGTTCTGTTATTGATATTATGAGATTTTATTAGTACTCTATATGGTATATAAGTGTATGTAAAGATCGTCAGAATCCAATTCCGAACACTTTGATTTTTCCCGCAAATCCACCAGATACAGAAAGAATTGAGTATAAGGTAACAGGATAAATAGGATTTAAATTCAAGGATTTTAAGAGGGGATCATAAAAAGGAATATAAAATATTGAGGAAGGTTTAGGGGAACCCAAGTTATAAGATCCCGGATATGATCTCTCAAACGATAAACGAGAACGAAAGATAAGCGAACCGTAAAACAAATAAGTGACCAAGAGACAAGCTTGTACAAGAAGCCAAGGATTGTTACATCATCAAACCACAAGTGTGGACAAGTGGAAGCATTATGACATGTGCAAGGTGACATAAGCATGACATAAGGGAAGGAATTGTTGGATGATTGTGAGCCACACAATATTTACCATGGTAACAACCTAATTAACAAGCAAAACAAACATAAAAATCAAAAGCAACCAAAACAAAAACATTTTCTTCTTCCCCCACTCTTTTCTCTCGGTTTTCCATGAAAAGCAAAGGAGAAATTTTCAAAATTCAAGCTACACACCTTCATAATTCAAGAGGTTTGTTTCTTTAGCTTCCATAATTCATAACTTAGATGAGCCATAAGTTTAAGCTCAAGATTCCATGTTTAACATGGATAATCAATTCATCAAAGTTCTTGGTGAATAGTGTTTTCAAGAAACTAACTTTGTGTTTTCTTATGTTTCTTCAAGATCCAAGCTTAGTAGAGATAGTTAGTGGTTACTTAAGGCTTCCTAAGTGATTCTCCACTCTCCGAGGAAGGTATAACTTCTCAAACCCTTAATCTTAAGTTTTGTTGGTTTGGATTTCATAATGTTTAGATGATGGGTTTGTGTAATGGGTGTGTACTCATGGTTAGAGCTTTGTTTAGTAAGTGGTTTTGTTGATTTTGGAGTTAGGAGTGATACTTGTTGGATTTGATGTTCTTGGTCACATTTTGACTTGGTTTAGATAAATAAGTTAAGATATTGGGTTATGGTTGAATGATATTGTGTTGTGGTTGAATGATGGTGGAATGGTGATGATTTGTGGTGGTTTGATATTGATTGGAATGGTTTAAAAGTTTGGGAAATCGCGTAAACATAGCCATCGTAATGCCCGATTTACTTTAGACTGTTTTTGTTCCTAACATCAGGACCCTTTAAATCACTGTTAGGTTTTGACCATTGCCAATTTTAGATAGTTCATATTACGAGCTTCGTTTTGATATGTGGTTCGTTTGATTCCGATGTACGGTTTAGGAGAAACGACCGTTCTAAGTAACGGCATTTCGCGAACGAAACATTTCCCCTCGCCTTACTTTGAAATCTTGGTTAAGGACCTTAAATGGCTAATTGGGGTATGAAACAATTATGTTAAGTGGATTAGGCAGTTGGTAAGGTACCCGCGAAAGAATCGCCTTAAAACTCTTAATGGGTAATTTATGTAAAATGGTGGAGCCGAGGGTACTCGAGCGACTTAAGTGACCATAAGCAAACGTTAGGGTTCAATTGGTTAAAGTCTAGTTTCTTAAGCGACCGGGGTTTAATTCCGACTTATGATTGTTGTTCATAGGTTATCGGACCCACTCTAACCTTAAGTCTATCCGGGAGCACTCAGGCAAGTTTTCTACCCGTTATACTGTTGTTGTGATGTATATATGTTTATGCATTTTCTTGTGATAAATGCATGTTGGTTAATTAGCAAATCTTGCGATATATTGGAGCATGTTGATATGGTATATATGCATGCTTGTTTCGTAATCTTGATATCTAAGTATTGATTCAATTGCTTATAAACTGCATAATACCTATGCTAGAGATAAGCAGTAGTTGTGTATACCCTTAGTATAGGGGACCCGAAAGTGGATATTTTTGTAAACCGGGAGTCGATGTTCCCGAATATATTATATATATATATTTATATATATATAGATATAGTTTTCAAAACTATTAATCGAATAAGGTTTATTCGATAACTTTATTTTAATTAATGAATATTATTGTGAATATTCATTCGAGGACTTATGACTCCGTTTATTTTATTTAATGAATATTATTTTGAATATTCATTCGAGGACTTATGACTCCGTTTATTTTATTTAATGAATATTATTTTGAATATTGATTCGAGGACTTATGACTCCGTTTATTTTATTTAATGAATATTATTTTGAATACTCATTCGAGGACTTATGACTCCGCTTATTTATTAAATAATATTCTTTATTTTATTAAAGAATAATGTTTCGATAATCAAACTTATTTTCGATTATTCAAATAAAGATCGTACTTTCGTATAAGTATATCTTTGTTTATTTATTATTCATTTCAAGTATGAGTTTTAAAACTTCTACTTCAAATTATTTTTTTATAAAGATTATCCTTATGGGAATATTATTAAATAATAATATTCAGATATTTTCTAACATATCGGGACTGATTTATTTCATTAAATTAGCATTACTCCAAACATTCTTAAAAATTGTTTTCGAGTCTTCAAAACGATTTTTAAAAGTTAGAGCGGATCCCAAAATTCATTTTTATATTTAAGATCTTCCTTTCGAAGGGGATTTAAATACTCGCTCAAAACCTGAGGGATCCGGCTCAGTGGTGTACTTTACATTCGCAACGAGGTTGCTGTTTTGAGAAAACATATTGATTACTTGCCCATTGTTCGGGAAGTAAGTTCATCTATTGAGTCGGCATAAGCAACATGGGCTCAGTGGGCGTCCATGAAAGTGTAAGTGGCTCAGTGGGAGTCCATCAAATGCGTAAGTGGCTGAGTGGCAGTCCAGCATAAGGTCCTAATGCGGCCAGGGTGATGACCAGTGGGGGATTCATCCATCTACTAGTAGAAAAGGTTACTTATTGGTATCTTTGCCTGATCAGCAAGATATCAAGTTTATGCCAAGGTTTTCTCCTTTCCAAATTCATTGGATATTGCAACTCTGTTTATAATTTTCATAACAGAGGTTTTCAAGGAGTGTATGAAATATATATATAGGTGTATATATATATCAAGAATTAATGAAGTATCTCGTAACTTCATTTCATTTAATAATATTTCAAAGATTGAATCTATTCAAGTCTTATCTTGTGGTCTCATCTATGTGATGAACTTTTGAAACTGATTATAACTTGAACGGTGGTAGTTCAAGTAGTATTTGGAAAAGATATAAGTATATTGGAGTATCTTGTAACTTCATCTTTTAAACTTATATCTAGTTAATGATTATCTTATGCATGACAAAGATTTTCAGATAAACGTTGAGACAAGGTCAGATATATGAGATCACCTTGCAATGATATTTTTTATAAATTTATAAACTGGAACTCTGTGTATATTATACATGGCAGAGGATTTCAAAGATTTTAAAAAGTATATAAGTATATATACTGAATATTTTGCGACTTCGTCACATTAAGAGGTCAGACTTGGTTCATTTCTTTTGACCAAGATTTTCATGAGTACTATAAGAATGCTCATATATTGTTAATTATTATACATATTATTTCGGTGGGCTTGTTGCTCACCCTTGCTTTCTTCTTTCATCACACAACAACAGATAGAAAAGATGAACAGGACCAGGCTCCCAATTCACAAGCGGATAGGAAACGTTCCGCAGTTTCCTGTAGGTGTTGATGCCGCTATAGCTGAGGTAGGATCTACCAATAGGCTAGGTTTTCAACTGTTGATGTTCCAAACTTATGTATATTTATGAATTGTAATAATGGAAAAGAATATGTAAATTTATTCAGAAACCTTTTTAAGGTGTAATGGTTTATAATTGTGGAATAAAATTACTTGGGTTATTTTTGGATATTCATCTCTGAGACTATAACTTGTGGTGTGTGTGTGTATATTGTGGGGTCACAGTACGCCGTAGTTGGATGATTAATAAGATTGGGTTTTATTAAGGGAAATGGAACTCGTGACAACCCGGATCCCCGACCCCGGATTTGGGGGTGTTACATAAGGTATGGAAGCTGGTACCCAAGCCTAAAGTAGTCAGAAAATGGGTATTCAGAAACAAGATGGATGAAAATGGCATAGTAGTCAAGAACAAAGCTAGATTGGTTGCTAAGGGCTATTGTCAATAAGATGAAATAGATTTTGATGAAACATTTGCTCCTGTTTCAAGACTTGAAGCCATCAGAATTTTCTTAGCCTATGCAGCCCATGCCAATTTCAAGGTCAAGAGTGCCTTTCTAAATGGAGATTTGGAGGAGGAAGTCTATGTCAGTCAGCCTCCTGGTTTTGAAGACTCAGATTTCCCAGATTATGTCTACTATCTATTGAAAGCACTCTATGGACTGAAGCAAGCACCTAGAGCCTGGTATGACACTTTATCAAAGTTCGTTTTGGAAAATCACTTCACAACAGGTACTGTAAATAAAACATTATTCTTTAGAAATGTTAATGGCTCTAGTATACTTGTTCAAATTTATGTAAATGACATTATTTTTGGCTCTAAAGACAAAAAAATTTGCAAAAAGTTTTCCAAATTGATGCAAAGTAAGTATGAAATGAGTATGATGGGAGAACTAACTTACTTTCTTGGTCTACAAGTTAAGAAAGTTAGTGATAGAATATTCATCAGTCAAACTAAATACATTTATGATCTTTTAAAGAAGTTTGATCTAATGGATTGTACATCTGCAAAAACTCCCATGGCCACTGCAACTAAGGTTGAATTAAACACTACTGAAAAGTTTGTGGATATTTCAAGTTATAGGGGCATGGTTGGCTCACTTCTGTACTTAACAGCTAGTAGGCCAGACATAATGTTTGCTACATGTTTATGTGCTAAATTTTAGGCTGATCCTAGAGAATCTCACTTAGTAGCTATTAAGAGAATTTTCAGATATCTCAAGGGAACACCAAAACTTGGCATTTGGTATCCTAGAGATTCTAGTTTTGATCTAACTGGTTATACAGATGCAGATTATGCATGTTCTAAAATAGATAGAAAAAGCATAACAGGAACCTGTCAATTTCTAGGGAACAAGCTTGTGCCCTGGTTCAGTAAAAAGCAAAATTCAGTTTCTACTTCTACAGCTGAAGCTGAATATATTGCTGCTGGCAGCTGATGTGCACAGATTTTGTGGATGAAAAACCAACTGCTAGATTATGGTACGCAAGTTGAAAGAATTCCCATTTTCTATGATAACACAAGTGCAATTGCCATCACTGAAAATCCAGTACAACATTCAAGAACAAAGCACATAGACATCATGTACCACTTCATAAGGGAACATGTAATGAATGGTACTGTGGAATTACATTTTGTTCCAAGTGAAAAACAGCTTGTAGATATATTTACCAAGCCACTGGATGAATCCACCTTTTCAAGGTTGGTAAGTGAGTTAGGTATGCTAAATTATTCTTAAAATTATTACAGATATTTTGCAAGTTGTTATGCAGCCAGAAATTTAATTGATTTTTCAGTCTTGGATGAAATTTTGGCTAAGTCAAAATTTGCATCCCGACGGATGATCATTATCCATATTGAGTTTGATCATCCGTCGGTATACTATTATCAAATAAAAGGAAATTACTTTTCTGGAATATTTTATGACTCGACGGATAACTGATTTATCCTCATCCGTTGAATTGTCTTATTTTTTAGCCGTTGATTCTCTGAACATTATCCATCGAGTATACTTACAGTTTGTAAGCATAACACGACGGATAATTGAAGGAATTTTTACAGTTTATTTTTAAACGGCTATTTTGGGCAATTTTTATTGGTTACTTTATTTCACTTTATAATTTTTGACAGTTATTTTTGAGATAGTGTAAAAGCTTAATTCATTTCCATTACTTTTCTTTTATCATTCTCAAATCTTCTGCTCTAAATTCTCTCTTTCTCAAAAGCTATTATCATCTCTATCTCTGCAATTTCCACTCTCTAACAATGGCACCACTTGTAAAGATCATGTCAAAAACTGGATTCATCTATGAGAAGAAAAACTTCACGGCTCTAGTAAATAAGGGGATTCAACAGTCTGGTGACTACCATAAAATGATGGATTTTGTGAAGAACTGCAAACTCAACTTGCCATGCAAGAATCACCCACCATCTTCTGTGAGGTTGTTGAGGAAATGTGGTCAACTGCTGTGTACAACTCAACTGATAAGACCATCACACTCACTATTAAAGGTAAAGAATTCTGTATTAACAGTGATGTTGTTAAAGCATGTTTTAAAATTCTTGATAATACTGTAACTTCACCACACACAAACACTGACATTGTTAATATGCTTAAATCCATGAACTATGTGTTAGGTCACACACACTGTAGAGGGGGTGAATACAGTGTATAATACAATCAAATCGAACTTTAATATCTTAAGTAACAGAAAACAAACTTTATTGAAACAATAAACTCTGTTACAGTATGGAACTGTTACCTCTCAGTGATGAACAAATATCACGAGAGCTGCTAGGGTTACAATGAATAATCTTCTCGAATATGATAACACTTATAGTGTAAACCCTATGTCTGTGTTTATATACTACACAGTTACAAGATAATCGCTAATTGATATGGAATATAATACTGCTTCCTAAAATATATCAATCAGATATCTTTTCTTCCAAGTATTCCATTCTTCACGGAACTCCTTCTTCTTGCATATCTCTTCCTATGTTTATCTCGATCTTCTTTCCTTTAATCAGCTACTTTCCTTATCTAATCGTCCTTCAGCACTTAAGTTTTGATATCCAACTTCTGATGATTATCTCCTGATAATATAAGTACTGATATCCTTAAGTCCTGACTTCCAGTATAAGTACTGATTCCCAGTTAAGTACTGATTTATCCTGTTAAGTAAGATCTGAAAACTAAACATAAATCATATTAGCCATGACATTATCAAATATATCTAACAATCTCCCCCAACTTGTAAATTAGCATAATATACAAGTTTAACAGATATTTGATGATGTCAAAAACATTAAGTACAAATGCATGAGAATTAGACTAGATAACTACAACTTACAGTCCTTAAAGCTTTACCAATATTTAACTTCTGATAACAACTTCAGTCTGTATAAATATCAGAATTTAAGCAGTTGTAGATCTTTGACTTTGCTTCATCTTCTGATCTCTCTGATGTCAGGAGTTGTTCTGAGATAGTTCTTCAACAAACATCTCTCAGCATATCTAAGTTCATCAATCATTCTCCTTTTGGCATCTTTAAGCTCTGCAGTATCTTCACCAATTAGAAAGATTGCAGCCCTGAGATCACTAATCTTTGCTTTTCTTATATCCTGATCCAGTCTGATCAAATAAGCTTTATCAGACTCAAGATTGAATTCCACAGCCCTGTACCCTAGAAAGGTAGTTATAATTTGAGCAGAATTGGGCTTCATTTCAACTATATTACCCTTGTGATCTCTGTACATTGGAACATATGTGCTGTCAGACTTAACAGAATAAAGCCTTTTTTGTCTCTGAATTTGATCCTTTAAATAGTTTGCAACAGTTCCTGTCAATCTGTCATCCACTTGAATTAAGAATAGTACATGCTCCAATTCTTCAAAATACTTCAATGGAATGGCATTTTGCCTTATATGATAAACCCTACCATCTGTCATGAAATACAACAAGATGTATTCTTTCAAGTAGGTATGATAAACCATTTGTACAGATTCCAGTTGATTCAATCTCTCAGGAGTTGCTCCAATACCTGGTTCACTCAAGGAAGTTGGATCATTGGTAGTGTTATGTATTCTTCTTTCATCAGCACTTCCCAATCCAGTTTTATCTCTTGCTTCCTTTCCAGTAACTACTCTAGCTTCAAAACCACTTGTAGTAGTCTTCAAAGGTTGAGTCTGTTTTGCTTTAGTGAATCCTGGTAGGAGTGTCTTTGGTCTATCTTCTGATATCAAGTTAACTTGAGCTATGTCAGAGGTTACTTGCTTCTTCTGAATATCAGAACTTACAGTTTCTTGACTCTGAACAACTTGAGCCATGTCAGAGGTTGTTTTAAGAATTTTTCTTGAAGTCAGAGCACATAAACCTTGATAGGTTCACCAACCTTTTCTTTACCCTTGGATCTTGGATCTATCTGCGGTTGTGATTTAGCCAATGTTGCTTCAGTATGTGTCCTTTCTTTGATCACAATGCCTTTGAGTTTTGGAAGTGGTTTTTACCAGAAGCTTCAGATTTAGATGTGACTTTCTCTGATTTAAGTCTGGCTTCTTCTTCCATTAAACTCTCCAAGTCCATTCCTGGATTTTCCTGAAGAAATAACTGTCTTGACATTTCCTCATCAAGATCTAAAAGTTCATCAGAACTTATCCTTTTACTAGTAGCAGAACTTATTCTTTTCCCAGTATCAGAACTTGTCCCGTGACTTGTGATTTCAGCTTTTCTTGATGTGAAACCTCTACCTTGACTATGACCTCTACCCATTCCAGAGTTTCCTTGATCATCCTTTTCATCATCCTTCCCTTTCAGTGTCTTGTCAGTCTTGCATTTGGACTTAATTACTTTCTCCCCCTTTTTGGCATCAGCAGGTAGTAGAAGAGAGACAAGAAATTCCACTGAGGCTTGGATTTCAGTAAGTTGTGATTGCTGAGAAGCTTGATTTTTCAGAATATCATCAATCTGAGCTTGTTGATTATCTTGAGTCTTCTCAATATAAGCAATCCTGTCAAAGGTAGGTTGGAAGAACTTTTTCTTATCAATCTTTTGAACTTGTTCCTGTTTGATAAATGCTTCCTGAATCTTGTGTAGCTCTGCATGAGTAGTTGAATGAAGACCTTGTAGATATTTAGTACTTAATGCAGTGACTCTAAGCTGGGTTTTGAAATCATCAGAATTTAACATTTCATCAGCTTTAGTCAAGTGCTCAGCAAGATGCTTTTCAGTTGGAACACAAGAAACTGAATTCCATTCCTTAGTCCACTCCTGTCCGGCAGGAGTTTCACTCCAAGGCACTGGTGCTTCTCGGGTAACAAACTTCTTAACAAGCTCAGACTTAAGAGTAGTTTGTTGAGGAGTATGTCGTGAAGGACCTGCTGCATCAGCATCTGCATTTGGAGCAGCATCACCAGTATCTCCAGCATTTGCAGCATCAGAACTTACAGAATCAGTATCTTCTGATAAAACAACAGTGTGAGTAGCAATGGAGGCTTCAGCATCCTCGAATTGCTGATCTGGTTCTAAGTTCTGATCAACAGCCATATCCTGATGCTCACCTAAAGTCTGATCATCAGCATCTAGATGCAGAGAAGGTGTTGTAGATAACTCTGGAGTTTGAACAGCATCAGTAACAGGTGTTGTTGAAGGATTAGTTGTTGTTGGAGCTTCTAAGAGAATTACTTCAGGCACAACCAAGTTTTGAACATCAATATCAGCAATTGTGCCTGGATCAACAGGAGATACAGATGGTGTGTTGACCTTTTTAGAAACAGCTTCCTTAGATGAAGTTGATGGAGAAGAAGGAACTTTAGCAAATTCCTTTTCTTGTGAGATCAGAGATTCCGGATCCCCTTCCTTAGCTGCTTCCTCTTCATCATCTGAAATTGGCCTATTTGCTCTCTATTTCTTGTATCTCTTTGTAGATTTGGATTCCTTGGGAGTTTCAGGAACTGTCATTCTTCTAAGCCTCTTGAGAAGCCTAGATCCCCCAATTCCAGAATCAACAACAGGTTCTGAAGAAGGAATCTGTTCCTCAGTATCAGATTCATCTCTCAAAGCAATCTTCCTTTTCTTCTGAAGTGTTTGAGGAACAGTCTTTGTCCTCTTAGGTGTGGAAGATGAAGGCTTCGCAGTAGGTGCTGAGGATGAGGGTTGAACTGTCTGTGAAGTGGAGAGATAAGATTTGAGATATTTCCTGAGGGTAGGTTGAGTAGAATGAGTGGTAGGTGCTGATGGTTGTTGTGATGTTTGGGAGGTTTTTGTTGGTTGGACATCAGAATAAACAGATCTATAAGTATCAGGATCAGCATTTACTAAGATCTGTTTTACAGATTGAGGAATCTGTAAAGGTCTAACCACTGATTTCTTAGTGTCAGCATTTATCAGGACATTAAAGTAGCGTTTTGCAACCTTAAAAGGTGGAGTTGAGGAACTGACTAATTGAGGTTCATCAGTACAAAAAGTATATATAAGTTGACAGAATCTAGCAAAGTAAACAACATTCCTATCCTCTGTCATCCTATCCCCAATAAAACCAATTATAGCAGTTGCAAAATCAAAATGAGTTTGGTTTATAACAGCATACCCGATGTGCTGACTCATAATTGGGATAGCATCAAAATTCGAACACTTGTTTCCAAAAGCTTTAGTGATGCAGTCGAAGAAGAAGCTCCATTCTCTTCTGATATGAGCCTGTTTCAACTGCCCAAGTTTTGCCAAACTCTGTTCATACCCCAAATTGGCCATTAACTCCTGAAGAGCTGATTCCTCTGGAATTGAAAAGGTACATCCTTCTGGGAGATGTAGAGCCCTGCGTATTGTACCAGGAGTAACTGCATATGAAGAATCACCCACTTCGAAAACAATACTAGGAGTGCCATGTGTACCACCATTATCAAAGTGCCCAGTCCGCCAAAATGTCAGAACTTGTTGGCTCGAAAAGACTGAAGGCTGGGTCAATGCATACCCAATCTCACTGTGTGCAAGAAGATCTTGCACAAAATGCAATTCAGATGGAGCTTCAGCTTGATCAAGAATTGCAGCATAGTTGTTTGGAACAAATTTAGCTCCATCAATGATTAAATCCTTAGGTGCCATGTGAAAGATTGAGATTTAAGAGTGCCTGTTAGGTGTTTGGTAAAATGTCTGTATGAAAAACCAACGTGAGAAGAAGAAAGAGAGTAAAAGCAAGGAGAGAAAAAAAATATGAAGGGAAATAAAAGATTAAAAAAAATCCTCTATCTTTCTTACTTATACTCTGAAAAAAAAAATGTTACCGTTGGACACCTGTCAGACATGCAGTAATAACGGATAGTTACCGGGCTCGAGAAAACAGTAATCATTACTTACCCACTTGCCGTTTTTCAAGGAAAAACCGTTCCACTTACCCAGATATTCCATTAATCAAGATGAAACAGTTTTAATTCAAAATTGAAACCGTTCCCACTTATTTAATTATTTTTCACTGCAACATTAATATTCTGAAAAGAAATTAAGTGAAAATGACCAAGATAAATCATATGAGTAAGTACTGATAAAGTAAAATCAGAACTTAAATTAAAACACAATTTATATGGTCATCAGAATATGAGTATTTATCAGGATTTATCAATGCATTACAAAATAACTTAGAGACAAAATCTTGAAACAAAAACAAATTTCATTAATATATCAAGTGAATACATTCATGAAATTGAAATTACATCAGTACTTGTACAAGATTTCCCTAAGCTGCTAAACCTAACGTCAACAGCCTTTGTCCTAGCTCAAGAAGCAGGGCAAGGCTGATGATGAAGAAAAACAGAAAGAAGAAAATAAATCATTTCTTCTTCCTACTCTCGACAAACAGAATGGCGAGTCGAATGATTCGCTCTTGCTGGCGGAGAGCTTCCCGCCTTTCCTCCTCCAATCGCTCCAGATGGCGATGGTAGTCCATATAGAAGAACAGGAGGTGGGTGAGTACCTCATGTGGGACAGAGTCTCATATCTCATCAGGAATGGCAGTGACGTGCCATTCCTGCTGCCAATCGGCACAGCTTAGCTCCATATTGAAGGTTTCGTAGTTCAAAAACATGTTTTATCTGACCATGGTGTTTTTGAAAGAAAAAGTATGAAGGTAAGGTGAGGTTGGGAGAAAAGATTTGATGGGAAGGCTGATGTGAAGTGGTTGCTTATATAGGCAAGAGAATGCCAGGAGACGCAAAGAAAATTTAATGCTGACAGGTAGAATTAATTCTACCTCGTCTCCCTAGACTTGGAAAAAGAAAAACATTCATTGGAAAGAGAAAACATGGTTTAATGTGCACAAGAAGCAAGTAAAAGTTGACTGTTCAAGTACGAGTACCATTAATCCTAACCATAGTGACTATTAATCTTCCACTTCAACATATTCTAGTTTGAACCGAGACTGTTATCAAATTTTATCCACAGATAAGTCAAGTAAAGAATTAGACTGTAATATCAGAACTTAGACTTATATCAGAACTTAACAGTCATCAGAACGTAATTTCTAAACTCGAAAAAGGAATGCCTATCTTAGTAAGTCCTCATACAAGTTCTGAGTTATATTCTTCAGAACTTAATCATCAGAACATGCAATCAGAACTTGTCCTCAGAATTTGTGCAAAGTGCCACAATGACTGTTTATCTAAAACAACATAGACCACCACAGTAATTTTCATCATTCATATGGAGTGATTAGTGTGCGCATTAAGCTAAATGTCAGACAAAGAGTAAAGTCTAATTCACTTCAGTACATCTTAGAAATAAGGCATAACTAAAACTTTGCTAAAGAGCTGTTATTATTCTGAAACCTACTGTTAAATGAGTTCATGCTTGAGTCCACCTCAACTATTTTGTGCTAATTTTATGCATCTTTTTAAATTCCATTTCACAGTGGCTTCTCAGTGTAAGTGAGTCACGACTACTTATCAGAATTTATGCTATTATCAGAGTATTTCTCCAGTAATCATAGAGTGTGAAAAGTCACCAAGAAAATATTTTGCTTTTCTAATCCATATTTACTTAATACCAGCATTGCACTTGGGTCGTCCCTTCCACATTTTTACTCTAGATCTCAAAGGAGTACCTGATTTTATTCTTTGATCATTTTTCTTTTTCTTTTGATAAGTGAGGTTTATCAGCACTTAGTGCATTCAACAGATTTACTAGCATCAGAACTTAACAGATGAGTAGCATTATTCTAGTTTGTGACTTAGTAATAAGATAGGCAAAGTAAACTCAACTAAGCTCAATTATCAGAATTTTGTTTGTGTCAATAGATTTCCACAGAAATAATTACTTCTTACATGGGATCATTTGTTTATTGAAGACTACTAGGTCAGCATCTAGCACAGTTATCCTCATAGGATTGAATAGTTACTTAAACAGACATATCACTTATCAGAGTTTAGAAACATATATCAGACAACAGTCAGTACTTAAACACATTTGTCAATTAAGCACAGAATACACAAAGAGAGTAAATTCTATAAATAATGATCATAAAGTCTGATATAACGGAACAAGACTAATGGCTTCATTTACCAAGTTCATTTACCAATCTTGTAAAAGTGGCTTCACATAATGGTTTTGTGAAGATATCTGCTAGTTGTTGATCTGTTGGAACAAAGTGCAATTCCACTATACCTTCATCCACATGTTCCCTTATGAAGTGGTACCTGATGCTGATGTGCTTTGTCATAGAGTGTTGAACTGGATTACCTGTCATAGCAATAGCACTTTGATTATCACAGTAAATAGGGATTTTGAAATATGTTAACCCATAATCTAGTAACTGATTCTTCATCCAAAGAATCTGTGCACAACAGCTTCCTGCAGCAATATACTCTGCTTCTGCAGTTGATGTGGAAATTGACTTTTATTTTTTGCTGAACCAAGAAACCAATCTGCCTCCAAGAAATTGGCAGCTTCCACTTGTGCTTTTCCTGTCAATTTTACAACCTGCAAAATCTGCATCTGAGTAACCTATTAGTTTAAAATCTGATTCTCTAGGATACCACAGTCCCAGATCAGCTGTTCCTTTAAGATACTTAAAAATTCTTTTCACAGCTGTTAAGTGAGGTTCTCTTGGATCTGCTTGAAATCTTGTACAAAGACAGGTAGCATACATGATATCAGGTCTACTAGCAGTTAGATAGAGTCGTGAGCCAATCATACCTCTGTAATCAGTAATATCTACTGATTTACCAGTATCCTTATCCAGTTTTGTTGCAGTGGCCATGGGAGTGGATGCACTTGAACAATCTTGCATTCCAAATTTCTTCAGCAAATTTCTGGTGTACTTAGTTTGACAAATAAAAGTGCCTTCTTCATTCTGCTTGACTTGAAGGCCCAGAAAATAGCTAAGTTCCCCCATCATACTCATCTGATACCTTGACTGCATCAGTTTGGCAAACTTCTTGCAAAGTCTTTCATTTGTAGACCCAAAAATGATATCATCAACATAAATCTGGACCAGAAGTAAGTCCTTTCCATGGTTGAGGTAGAACAGTGTTTTGTCTATTGTTCCTCTGTTGAATCCACTTTCCAGAAGAAACTGAGCTAAAGTCTCATACCATACTCTAGGAGCTTGCTTAAGTCCATAAAGTGCTTTATCAAGCCTGTAGACATAATCTGGATGTTTGGAGTCTACAAAGCCTGGAGGTTGTTCAACATATACTTCCTCCTCCAATTCTCCATTGAAAAAGCACTTTTCACATCCATTTGAAAGACAGTAAACTTTTTGTGAGCAGCATAAGCCAAAAATATCCTTATGGCTTCTAACCTAGCAACTGGTGCAAATGTTTCATCATAATCAATTCCCTCCTGTTGAGAATATCCTTTTGCAACCCGCCTTGCCTTATTCCTTGTAATTATGCCATCACTATCAGTTTTGTTTCTGAATACCCACTTTGTACCAACAACAGATCTATTCTTTGGTCTTGGCACTAGGGTCCAGACTTTGTTTCTTTCAAATTCATTTAACTCTTCCTGCATTGCTTGCACCCAATCAGCATCTTGAAGAGCTTCTTCCACTTTCTTTGGCTCAGTCTGAGAGAGACAAGAATTGTAAAGACATTCGTTTGAAGTACCTGTTCTAGTTCTGACACCTACATCAGGATTTCCAATTATCAAATCAGGTGTATGTGATTTTGTCCACTTTCTTGCAGATGGAAGGTTTTCTCTAGAACTGGATGCTCCCCCATGATCCATGATGTCTTCATTTTCATTTTCTAATGCTCCCCCTGAAACTATGCTCTCTGAGTTGGATTCTTCAGAATTTAGATTTTTAGCACTGTCAGAACTTGGCTTATCAGAACTTGACGAATCAGAACTTGAAGATCCAGACGTATGTTCTGATGTTTCTTGAGATGTGGTAAGATCTTGAGTATGCTCCCCCTGCATAGGTGCATCTTCCTTTGGCGTAGTCACCACAGTTTCAATAACATCAGAGTTTCATCCATCAGAATTTACAGTATCAGGACTTAGACTGTCAGGATTTTCAGTATCAAAATTTGAGTCTTCATTTTCAAATCTCAGCTGATCATGGTCAATAAAATCTTCAAGACCAGTAATCTTCTTGTCATCAAAGGAGACATTGATAGATTCCATGACCACTTTTGTTCTCAAATTATAGACTCTGAAGGCTTTTGTGGAAAGTAGATATCCAACAAAGATTCCTTCATCAGCTTTTAGATCAAACTTGGATAGCTGTTCAGGATGAGTCTTGAGAACAAAACACTTGCATCCAAATACAAGAAAATATTTCAGATTTGGCTTCTTTTTCTTCACCATCTCATATGGTGTTTTTCCTTGCTTGTTAATAAGTGTTGCATTTTGAGTAAAACAAGCAGTCTGCACAACTTCAGCCCAGAAATAGGTTGGAAGCTTTGCTTCTTCAATCATTGTACGTGCAGCTTCAATGAGAGTTCTATTCTTCCTTTCAACAACTCCATTTTGCTGTGGAGTTCCAGGAGCAGAAAATTCCTGCTTTATTCCATGGTTTTTGCAGAACTCTTCTATTATCAAATTTTTGAACTCAGTGCCATTATCACTCCTTAAGGTTTTCACATAATCTTTGACCAATTTATCCAGATGTTTGACATGATCAATCAAGATAGATGCAGTTTCACTTTTTGTGTGCAAGAAATACACCCATGTGTATCTAGTGAACTTATCCACTATGACCAATGCATATTTCTTCTTTGCAATAGACATGACATTTACTGGACCAAATAGATCAACATGTAGTAGATGATAAGGCTCAAGAATTGATGATTCAGTCTTGCTCTTGAATGAAGATTTTTTTTGTTTGGCCTTCTGACAAGAATCACAAAGGCCATCAGGAGCAAATACTGACTTTGGCAGTCCTCTCACAAGATCTTTCTTGACCAGTTCATTTATATTGTTGAAATTTAAACGAGAGAGTTTCTTGTGCCAATTCCAGCTTTCTTCAATTGATGCTCTACTCATCAGACAGATTGCAGAACCATCAGTACTTGTTGAAAGCTTAGCTTCATAAATGTTACCACACCTGTATCCTTTCAGAACAACTTTGCCTTTAGATTTACTCACAACTTCACAGTGTTCTTCAAAGAATCAACATGATAACCTCTGTCACAGATTTGACTTATACTCAGCAGATTATGTTTAAGTCCTGAGACCAGAGCTACTTCTTTAATGATGACATTCCCAAGATTGATATTGCCATATCCCAATGTTTTTCCAATGTTGCCATCTCTATAAGAAACACTTGGGCCAGCTTTCTCCATAAAGTCTGATAGCAGGGCCTTATTTCCAGTCATATGTCCTGAACATCCACTGTCCAGAACTAGAATATTTTTCCTGTTGCCCTGCAATCACAAAGACCACTAATTATTAGTTTTAAGGACCCAGACTTGCTTGGATCCTTTGGCCTTATTAAGTTTGTTAACATTTGCAGCGGATTTAGCATCAGAGTTTATGTTAACATTTTTCTTATCAGAACTTACACTATCAGACTTTGAATCAGTATTTACACTAGAAGGAACAATGGAAACTTTTTTCAAAAAAGGTTTTAATTGATAATAATCATAGTACAAACTATGATATTCCTTACAAGTATAAATGGAATGCCATAAACTACCACAATGAAAACAAGGATTTTGTGGTTTATATCTAACAGACTGACTCTTAACTCCTGATTTTGAAGGTAAGGAGTTAATGTTCTTATTCTTCCTGCAAAAAGAAGCCAAATGGTTAGAACTTCCACAGTTATGGCATGTTTTCCTAGGAGCATCAGGAACAGGTTTATAATCATTGCTTTTATTCACACCTTCCTTTCCATTCCTATTTTTCCTAGGTGATTTTACCTTGTTTGCATTCTTAACATCTTTCAGCTTATGCTTAAGCTACTTCTTTTTCATTAAGCCAATGTTTACTTCTGCTGTCTTTTCCTGTTTTAGTTTGTCAGAAGTTAATCCCTCTCTAACTTCTGATTTATCATTATCAGACTTTTTAGTTACAAACTTAACAGGTTTTAACTTTGGCCTTTGCTTAACAACATGCTTAATTTCTACAGTTCCTTTATCATTCTTATCCTCTCCATAACCTAAGCCCTCATTCCAATTTTCACTACTTAGCAAATTTTGAGTTGTTCTGCCAGAGTTAGTCCAAGTCCTGATTATCTCTCTTTCCTTTTCTAACTCAGTTTTTAGAGATTCATTCATTTTTAGCACTTCATCCCTAACATAAAGAGCATCATCTCTATCCTTCTGAGTTTGATGGAACATAATTAACTCTTTTTCTAAGAAATCATTTCTTTTCTTAAAAGCAAGATTTTCAGAAGTTAATCTTTCACATGTTAAAGTTTGATCTCTATAACTAACAAACATGGTTTTAAGATATCTTCTCCACTCATTAATATCATCAGTATGAAAAGCATAAGTAGTCTGAGGTACCTTTGTTTCAGCAGTTTCAGAACTGCTCTCAGCACTTTCTTTATCAGCATTTGCCATCAATGCATAGTTCTCCTCACTTTCAGAGTCTGAGGTGTCTGTCCAACTTTTCTGCTTTGTGACAAGAGCCTTGCCTTTCTCACCCTTTACCTTCTTGCAATCAGGAGATATGTGGCCTTTCTCACCACAGTTATAGCATTTGCCATTGGTATAATCTCTTCTATCAGACTTTCCTCCTCTGCCTTCAGATCTTCTGAAATTCTTCTTATCAGAACTTATGCCTTTCCTGGAAAACTTCTTTCCCTTCCTGAACTTCCGGTATGCAATCTTTGTGATCCCTTTCACCATAAGAGCACACAGCTTCATCATCTCCTCATCAGCATCAGTCTCAGGAAAACTTTCAGAATCTGAGTCATCATCACTTTCAGAACTTGATGACTCAGTATCAGACTTTGTGAAAAGAGCTTTACCCTTGTCTTTCCTTGAGGTAGCTGCCTTGGGGGATTCTTCTTCAGCCTTAAGAGCAACTGTTCTTGACTTTCCTCCTTTTCTCTTGCTTCTTTGTTCCATCTCAAGTTCATGAGTCTTGAGCATTCCATAAATTTCATCAAGAGTTGTTTCATCAAGATTGTAATTGTCTCTTATTGTTGTTGCCTTCAAATCCCAACATTCAGGAAGAGCTAACAGGAATTTAAGGTTTGAATCTTCAAGATCATACTCCTTATTAACCAGTGACAGATCATTCAAGAGTTTGACAAATCTATCATATAAATCAGTCAATGATTCATTAGCCTTTGAATCAAAGTGTTCATACTCTTGAGTGAGTATTGTCTTCATGTTCTTTTTAATCGTATCAGTTCCCTGACACCTTGTTTCCAGAGCATCCCATATCTCTTTAGCAGTCTTGCAGTTAATTACCCTTTTTGACATTACATTATCAATGGCACTATGCACTAAGTGTCGTACCTTAGCATCCTTAGCAATTGATGCGATATCTTCAGCAGTATAATCACTCTTTTCCTTTGGTACGATTTTTGCTGCTTCACCTGCAACTGCAACAGCGAGCTTGGTTGGTTTGTGAGGCCCTTCCTTGATTCTATCAAGATATTCTGGATCTGTAGCTTCCAGAAACATGGTCATCCTCACCTTCCATATGGCATATTCAGATGGTCTCAGTATGGGAACTCTGATGGTTTCATACCGACTTTGAATTTGTGTCTTTGGAGGTTCTTCAGTTTTGGTAGGCTTAGTTGGAGTTTCTGTGTCAGACATGATTGTGTTTGGATCTTTAACTATATGTGTGTTAATAGATAGGCTCTGATACCACTTGTTAGGTCACACACACTGTAGAGGGGGTGAATACAGTGTATAATACAATCAAATCGAACTTTAATATCTTAAGTAACAGAAAACAAACTTTATTGAAACAATAAACTCTGTTACAGTATGGAACTGTTACCTCTCAGTGATGAACAAATATTACGAGAGATGCTAGGGTTACAATGAATAATCTTCTCGAATATGATAACACTTATAGTGTAAACCCTATGTATGTGTTTATATACTACACAGTTACAAGATAATCGCTAATTGATATGGAATATAATACTGCTTCCTAAAATATATCAATCAGATATCTTTTCTTCCAAGTATTCCATTCTTCACGGAACTCCTTCTTCATGCATATCTCTTCTTATGTTTATCTCGATCTTCTTTCCTTTAATCAGCTACTTTCCTTATCTAATCGTCCTTCAGCACTTAAGTTCTGATATCCAACTTCTGATGATTATCTCCTGATAATATAAGTACTGATATCCTTAAGTCCTGACTTCCAGTATAAGTACTGATTCCCAGTTAAGTACTGATTTATCCTATTAAGTAAGATCTGAAAACTAAACATAAATTATATTAGCCATGACATTATCAAATATATCTAACACTATGCACTCTCTACTTCTAAGTTAAGTGAAATTAGGAGATTGGGTCTTAGGAAGGAATGGAGTTATCTATGTTATGTAGTTACTAAGGTATTCTCTGGTAAAATCAGTAATTTTGATTCTGTCAATATCTCTATGCTTAACATGCTTTACATGCTAGTTACTGATAAGTACTTTAACTTTATTGATCTTGTTTTGTTTGAGTTGGGGTTTAAGTTAGGAGAGTTAAATAAGAGGGGTAAAAATGTTTACTATGCTAGATTTTTCATGATGTTAGCTAACCATCTCTCTGAGGGAATTGTGCTTGAGAACCCAACCAAAAAACTAGATTGTTGGGTTCAAGAGAGAAGAATTATTGCATATTTGAACAGGGCAAACCATCACAAAGAGGTGCCACTCTTCTATTTCCCTGTAATGGAAGCACCTCAGGTAAGTGAGGTAAGTTCAGCTGTCCCTGCTCTTCCAACTTCTTCAATTTCTTTGCAATCAAGTCTAGCTATGGAAACTGTGTCATTGACCCAACAGTTGCCTACCCAAGCTACCAAATCAACAAAAATTTCTAAATCCAAGTCAAAGAAAGTCCCCCTCTGGTATCTCTTAAAAGATGCCAGTTGTAAAATCCACCAAACCAGAAGAGGGGAGTGTGAAGATGGGTAAGGTAGGTGAGGGACAGGGTGAACATAAAAGAAACCCTAAGGATAAGGTTGGAGAGGTGAGTGTTTCGCAGCCTAGCCACACTGTAGTTTCCCAACAAACTGCAGTGCTTAATTAGGATAAAAGCTCATTTCTAGTTATATCCTCCCAAAAGGATGTAACTATTGAACAAAGCTCTCAACCAAGAGCACATGCCAAAAGGGTAAGGGACACAAGCTCACACCAAACCTATGCTAGAAAGAAGAAATAAAAAACAATTGGGGAGGAACAGGGTACACATACTGTACAAATTGGTGCTAAAGACACAGTCACCGGACCTTCACAAAGTCAGTTTGATGTGGCTCCAATAAATGTTGAGTCACAACCCAAATATTTAGTAATAGAAGCACCCCAAACACCAAATTCTCCCTCAAACTCTCTAGATGTGGACATGACCAACACATCAATTCCTGATTCCCCTTCTTTAACTCTGTTGGGTAAGCCAAAATCTAGTGTAAGTGAGTGTTAGGGCGGAATCACGCACTAATATTCACGCAAGTATACGCGTTCGCAAGTAATATAGAATACTTTCTAGTTCGTTCCCTCAGAGACTCAGACTAAGTTATTGTCTAATTAAACTCACTCACCAATGTATGATTACTTCTCAATGTTAAGATAACACTTAAAATTGTTGATTAAATATTAACTATAATTAACTATTTAATTAACCACTTAACTAACACTTTAAATTATCAATAATAAAACACTCATGAGATCACAACTTCATTATTACTTTATTCTATAGCCATTGTTATTACCTTTAGCATGTGACAGTGATGATATTAATCGAATAACACGAAACTGATAAAAGCCAACTTTCATTGTACTAATACCATTCTACCAAGCATCCACAATTAAGATAGAAGTTGAATAGTCATCAATTATGTTGAGTTCCTATATGTCTACAGAAATTGACAACACAACGATTTAAGCACAAGTTATTCCTTTTTGATTACATAGGGCAAATAAAACTGTTAGAGTTACCCACTAATCATGCACAACGTACATGAACCTATGCTAGCATGGCAAGTTCTAAACCTCAAGATCCACCGTCGCTTCACAAGAGATTAACACCCTATCTTATATGTTCGCGATGCACATAAGACGAATATGCACAACCAATACTAGATATCATGCAATCATCACACACTAAAGTATTAAACAATTAACCAAAGAATTCCATAATAAATCCGTTGCAACCCCATGATCACGATTAGCCCATAATAGAACTTATCGCCATCATGGGTTCATATGAAATCATGATAAACAAACACAAGAAAATAATAACTAAACTGATTATATTAAAACAGAGTACGTCACAAGAGTAAATAAGTCAAAGCAAGAAAACTAGCATCCAACATTACAACGAAACAAGAATCACAAGAATATATGCTTCCTCTTCGTTGCTGTGTGCTAAATCGGTCTTCTTCCTTATCTCCTTCGCTTCTTGCGCAAAACACAATCTAAAACATAATCTCCTCTTAATACTCTCTGTGAAAACGTCTCAAATCTACCTATATAGTAGTCCCATAAAACTCAGATTACATAGAAGTTGGAAGCCAAACAGAAGTAGAAGTCTAAAATAATTCAGCTTTTTCCCCCGACCCTGCGCGGCCGCTCAGCATTTCTGCGCGGGCGCGCAAGGCTGCTGCGCGGCCGCTCAGCATTGCTGCGCGGGCGCGCAGGACCCTACTGGAAAAATTCCTGGTTTGCTCCGTTTCTTCGCCGTAATCTGCCCGTTCTTTTCCTCTCTCAATGGTGAACACATGCCAAGGCTTATTCTTGACGATTCCTCCTCCGAAATGCAACTAATACCCTGAAATGCATAAACACTAGAAAAACGCATTAAATACTCAAAATACTTGATTTCAAGACACCAATTTAAGCCATTTTAAGACGTTCTAAGTGGTATAAAATGCCACTTATCACACCCCCAAACTTAAATCGATGCTTGTCCTCAAGCGTCACAGACTCAAAACAAATCAAAATATGCATGAATGCAAACTATATGAAAATGCAACGATCCCCCTTACTACAATTAACCAACCAAATTGTTACGTCTCAACGAATGCAGTTAGACACTAAAGATCAATAAACTCATGCAAACGGACATACAGCCAGAAACGTGGTGTGTGCAAATGCTTAACAGATATGCTTCGGAACTATACCAATTACTATGACTAGACTATCCTCAAGGCAATCCTACGATTATACAAAGAATAAAAATTCTAGGCACAAAGTGATATACAACACTACAAGAACTCTGGAGCTTACTACGGAATCGTGCTTTTTATTTACAACTCAAATGCTTATTTGACCGTGCAATGAGTGAGGTCCACAAAAGACTTATACAATGGTATCCATGTAACGAGCGTTAGGTTAGCGGATCCCAGACTCTAAGAGCCTTAGGTCACTAGGCACAAAGTCCCCTAAGAACTTAATAACTCGAATACCAAAGAGCCCACTCTTGATCAATTAAATTTTTTTTTTCTTCTGAGCAAGTGCGTTTCGCTCCATCTTGCTCAACCCTAGACTACTCACATAACATGTGAGCCGGCTACTAGCCATTTGACGCCTAGCCACAACTAGCAACAAATTCCATTTTTACTCCATTTTTTTTTATTTTTCATGCCTTTACCACTAAGAACCTATTATCAAATTCTAAGCATAATAAATAGATTATCCTCGAAAATAATCAGATCATAACAACAATCTAGCCCTTAAGCATTCTCTAAGACTTAGTGAAAATACAAGTGTTTCTAGCATGTATATCAACCTACACAACTTAATATCACTTTAATGCTATTACTACACTCGCATCAATATCATAATTTCCTCGATAAATCATTGCAAAAGGGATCATGGTATATGCATGAGCTATATGATATGACAAACAAATAAAGCTATATATATAAAAAAAACTATATGGCAAAAATTATGCAACTATATGAACTAACTATCATGAATATGCAGCTATATGACACACACAAAATATTCCTTAACTACCACCCCCAAACTTAAAATCTTCACTGTCCCCAGTGAAGGTAGTAGAAAGGAACACAGGGTATACCTACTCGGAGTCATCATCATCATCACCCTCAGTGGGTGGAGTATCAGGCGGCGGGTATGCAGAGTCCTCACCAAAAACTGGCCACTGGATATCAGCTCCAAGGCCTCGAAAAGCAGTCCCTAACGCAAGGGTGAGCTCCTGAGCAAACCTGCTCTGCGTCTCATACATGGCATCCATCCGCCGTGAAAGTCTCCTATACTGGGCATCACCCATCCCAGCACCCTCCTGAGCTCTCGAAGAACCAGCGTCACCACGCCCTGGCCTGGCCATAGTAGCACCTCATGCTGGACGCCCTCCTGGAAGACGATAACCCAGCCCATGCTCCTCAGGCTCACCACCGGTCCACTCCTGCATCCCATTCAGAGTGCCAGAATCTATCGGAGCTGCTGGCAACTGCAACTGCTCATGAGCCGGCCAGTTCACTCCTACTGCTCGGCATAGCTTTGTAACCGTGGATGCATAAGGGATGTTCATATGCTTTGCTCCCCTCAAAAACTTCAGAATTCCTTGGTAGATAAACTCACCAAGGTCCACATAGTATTCCTCATTCAGAATTCCCCACAACAACTGTGCTCTCTCAACTGTGACCTCGTGTGCATGTGAAGAAGGCAAAATATTAGCACATATAAATGTATTCCAAGCACGGGCATACCTGTTCATGGCAATCACCGGAAAGTGACGATACTCATTATTGGCTGGACTACGGTTCCAAACTGTGCCCGGTCGACAGAGAGTCGCACAAATCAAATCCAAGTCAAAATCCTCAGCAGTCTTTTCATTCCAGTTCTCCTCCTCGGGCTTCCTCTCTCGCTGTCCAATCACACGGCGAATCGCCGCAGGATGATAATCAACCGTCAGCCCATGAACTACAGAAAACCCATTCTTTTCAGCCTTCACGTTCGCGTAGAACTCGCGAACAACACTCATTGATACTGCTTCGGGTGACTCACAAAAAGCTATCCACCCCTTCTCTGCAATCATGGGCAACAACTCACCATCCCTCCCTGATGGTAAAAACCCCCTCTCCTTCAGAATCGGCTTTCCCAACAGCCTAGTGTACTCCTCCTCCGCAGCTCTGTCAGTTAACCGAGGCCTTGCAGCAGTACCCCTTGATGAATCAGCAGTAGGAACTGTGCTGCTGCTGTCAATAGTGCGTGCTCTCTTGGGTGCCATTGATTTGTGAATAAAAGTGTGTAAGAACTGATTTTTGATGTTTATGAGAGGGTTTAAGTGTACGAAGTTTGTGGGAGATATGTGGGATAGGTGTATGTATATATAGGGTGTGGAGTAGGTTAAATTAGATTACGAGTGGGGTTGAGGGATAAAATCATGGGGTAATGGGAAAAGAATTCGTGGGTTTATGGGCTGTGATGGGTTTTTGTGTTTTGTGTTTTTTTTTTCTCTGAACTGTAAAAAATTTTCTGGAACTCGACCCCTGCGCGGCCGCTCAGCATTTCTGCGCGGGCGCGCGCAGCAAGCTGCGGGGGCGCGCAGAGGGTCTCTGGAAAAAAAAATTTCTCAGCCCCTTTTTTCTGATTTTTTTGTGTTTTTGGATAGGTTATTAACTTCTAAGGGTTCCTGTAACAACAATTCATGGGTTGCCTCCCACGCAGCGCTTCTTTTTCATCATTAGCTTGACGTTCCGTACCTTTCTCAAGTAGTCAACAAAATGGCACTAACCACCTCTCGGTTTGCCATGTCCCCATAGTAGTGCTTCAACCGCTGACCGTTAACCTTGAATGCTTGGTCCGAATCATTCTCAAAAATTTCCACCGCTCCATGTGGAAACACAGTTTTGACAATAAAAGGTCCAGACCACCTTGATTTCAACTTCCCAGGAAAAAGTCGGAGCCGAGAGTTGAATAACAGAACTTGTTGCCCTGGCACAAATAACTTAGGATGTAGCTTCCTATCGTGCCACCTCTTCACCTTTTCCTTATACATCTTGTTATTCTCGTACGCTTGAAGTCGAAATTCATCAAGTTCATTAAGCTGAAGCATTCTTTTCTTACCAGCTGCATCTAAATCCAGGTTCAATTTCTTCAATGCCCAGTAGGCCTTATGCTCAAGCTCCGCCGGTAGATGACATCCCTTACCGTACACCAACTGAAACGGTGACATCCCAAGTGGAGTTTTGTATGCTGTTCTGTAAGCCCAAACAGCTTCATCGAGCTTTAAAGACCAATCCTTCCTTGACGGACAAACAACCTTCTCTAGAATGCGCTTTATCTCTCTGTTAGACACTTCCGCTTGACCATTTGTTTGCGGATGATAGGCAGTAGCTACACGATGATTCACATTATAACGCTGCATCATAGAAGTGAACTTACGGTTGCAAAAATGCGATCCTTCATCACTTATGATTACCCGAGGCGTTCCAAACCTTGTGAAAATTTGCTTATCAAGAAAATTTAGCACTGCCTTTGCATCATTTGTCGGTAAAGCTTTAACTTCGACCCATTTTGAGACATAATCGACTGCCAGCAAGATGTACTGATTATTACAAGACGAGATAAAAGGCCCCATGAAATCGATTCCCCATACATCAAAGACCTCTACTTCAAGCATCACATTTAATGGCATCTCATCCTTCCTTGACAAATTTCCCACTCTTTGGCAACGATCACACCTTAAAACAAACTGATGAGCATCCTTGAACAAAGTAGGCCAGAAAAAACCTGCTTGCAGAATACGAGTTGCCGTCTTCTCACCTCCATAGTGTCCCCCATAAACCGTGGAATGGCAGTCTCGTAATATCCCCTCCGTCTCACAGAACGGGATACATCTCCTGATGATCTGATCAGCTCCATGTCTAAACAAATATGGTTCATCCCACATATACCACTTCACCTCATGTAGAAATTTCTTCTTTTGAGCGGATGTTAAATTAAGCGGCATTATATTGCTGACAAGATAGTTTACAATATCTGCAAACCATGGTTCTTCCTCCTGAATTGCAAACAACTGCTCATCCGGAAAAGATTCATTGATTAACGTCCTATCTTGTGAAGTAGAATAGGGATTCTCCAACCTAGAGAGATGGTCAGCTACTTGATTCTCAGTACCTTTTCTATCTTTGATCTCTAACTCAAATTCCTGAAGTAAAAGCACCCAACGAATGAGTCTCGGCTTCGAATCCTTCTTAGAAACCAGATAGCGAATAGCTGCATGATCAGTGAATACTGTCACTTTCGTACCAAGCAGATAAGATCGAAATTTCTCAAAGCCAAAGACTATAGCCAAAAGCTCCTTCTCAGTAGTGGTGTAGTTCAATTGGGCCCCATTTAAAGTCTTACTCGCATAGTAGACCACATGGAAGAGATTTTTCTTGCGCTGTCCCAGAACTGCACCTACCGCAAGTCACTCGCATCACACATCATCTCAAACGGTTCTGTCCAATCTGGTGCTGTAATAACTGGTGCCGTGATCAAACTCTCCTTGAGAGTCTCGAATGCTGCCAAACATTCATCATCAAATTTGAAAGGCACATCTTTCTCAAGTAAATTGCACAACGGCTTAGATATCTTTGAAAAGTCCTTGATGAATCGCCGATAAAAACCCGCATGACCGAGAAAACTACGGATTCCTTTCACCGAATTAGGTGGGGGAAGGTTTTCAATGACTCCCACCTTGGCCTTGTCCACCTCCAGACCTTTGCTAGAGACCTTATGCCCAAGGATAATGCCTTCACGCACCATAAAATGACATTTCTCCCAATTAAGCACCAAATTAGTTTCCACGCATCTTTTGAGTACGGCGCGCAGATTATTCAAACATTCATCATATGAGTGTCCAAAGACGGAGAAGTCATCCATGAACACTTCGACGTTATTTCTAATCATGTCAGAGAATATAGCCATCATACATCTCTGAAAGGTGGTCGGGGCGCAACATAACCCAAACGAAACTCTACGAAAAGCAAATGTGCCAAATGGACAAGTGAAGGTAGTCTTTTCCTGATCCTCTGGTGCAATACAAATCTGATTATACCCGGAATAACCATCCAGAAGACAAAAATACTCATGTCCCGCCAATCTGTCAAGCATTTGATCAATGAATGGGAGAGGAAAGTGATCCTTTCTTGTGGCTTTGTTCAATTTCCTATAATCCATGCATACTCTCCATCCTGTAACTGTTCGAGTAGGGATGAGCTCATTCTTTTCATTTGCGACCACAGTGATACCTCCTTTCTTAGGTACACATTGCACGGGGCTCACCTACGAGCTGTCAGAAATAGGATAAATGATGCCTGCATCTAGCCATTTCAGAATTTCTTTCTTCACCACCTCCTTCATGATCGGGTTCAGTCTTCGCTGCTGTTCCACAGTTGGCTTACTACCTTCCTCTAACAGAATTTTATGCATACAATATGAAGGACTTTTCCCCTTGATGTCTGCTATGGTCCATCCTATAGCCGATTTGAATTCTCTCAAAATCCTTAAGAGCTTGTCTTCCTCACTACCTGAAAGGTCAGCTGAAATAATAACAGGTAACGTAGATGAATCACCTAAAAAAGCATACCTCAAGTGTTCAGGTAATGGTTTGAGCTCCAAGGTAGGTGCTTCCTCTATTGATGGTTTGAGCTTCCCTTCAGCATTCTTAAGGTCAGAAGTACCTAGAGATTCAAATGGTATGTCCAGCTTTCGCTTTCAGGGAGAAGCGTTCAGATATTGTAATTGCTCGTTGCTATCTTCATCATCACTGTCAAATTCCCCCACTAAGGCCTTTTCCAATGCATCAGACATTAGCATGTGATCGAGTTCCGAAGTAACCGCAGAATCAATCACATCCACTTTTAAGCACTCCTCATCTTCTGTAGGGAATTTCATTGCCTTGAATACGTTGAAGGTCACATCCTGATCTTGGACCCGCATAGTAAGTTCCCCTTTTTGCACATCTATCAAAGTACGGCCAGTAGCCAAGAAAGGCCTCCCCAAGAATATGGGAATCTTCTTATCTTCCTCAAAATCCAGAATAACAAAATCTGCAGGAAAGAAGAGCTTATCCACCTTGACGAGCACATCCTCAACTATGCCCCTTGGGTAAGTAATGGAACGGTCAGCCAATTGTAGCGACATGTATGTGGGTTTTGGATCAGGCAGATCCAGCTTTTTAAAGATCGACAACGGCATCAGATTAATGCTTGCTCCTAAATCACAAAGGCACTTGTCAAAAGTTAGATTGCCAATGGTGCAAGGAATGGTGAAGCTTCCTGGATCTTTCAGTTTTGGTGGTAACTTTTGCTGCAGAACAGCGCTGCATTCTTCTGTGAGAGCAACGGTTTCAAGGTCATCCAGTTTCACCTTCCTTGAAAGAATAGTCTTCATAAACTTCGCATAACTAGGCATTTGTTCCAGAGCCTCAGCGAAAGGTATATTGATGTGAAGTTTCTTGAACACCTCCAGAAACTTCCCGAACTGTCTATCCAGCTTTTGTTGCTGCAATCTCTTAGGAAAAGGTGGTGGAGGATAGAGCTGTTTCTCCCCTGTATTAGCCTCAGGCAGAGTGTGTTCAACAGTAGTCTTCCTTGGTTTCGCCGCTTTCTCCTTTTGCTTAGATTCTTCATCTCTAACTTCAGCTTCGACTTCTTTTGCCTTTTCAGCATCAGCTACTTTTCCAGACCTTAAGGTAATAGCCTTGACTTGCTCTTTAGCTTCCTTCCTGCCTGGTACTTCCGTGTCACTGGGAAGAGTACCAGGTTGATGATTGAGCACTGCATTGGCTAATTGACCGATTTGATTTTCCAAGGTCTTGATAGAAACTGCCTGACTCTTGCATAACAGCTTAAGTTCCTCAAAATCAGCACTAGTAGGTGCAGCTGCACTTCCCTGTTGAGGATATGATTGCCTTGTAGCATACTGCTGTGGCTGATGGAATCCAGGTGGGTTAAACTGTTTACTCACTCCTTGCTGATATGGTGGCTGAATAGCATTCTGATTATTCCCCCAGCTGAAATTTGGATGATTTCTGTTATTAGGATGATAGGTCGCTGGCATAGGCTGCTGTTGTCGCTGATAATTATTCACATACTGAACAGATTCGTTGACAAGAGAACACTGATCCGTACCATGAGAACCTGCACAAAGCTCACAAACCATAGCTATTTGATTAACTCCATACGTAGCCAAAGAATCAACCTTCATTGATAGCGCTTGGAGCTGGGCTGCAATAGCGGTGGCTGCATCAACTTCCAGAATACCTGCTGCCTTGCCTGACGTCATCCTCTGAGTTGGGTTTTGATGCTCATTTGCAGCCATCGTCTCGATTAGATTATACGCCTCAGTATAGCTTTTAGCCCATAAGGCGCCTCCAGCTGCTGCATCGAGCATGGGCCGAGATTGGGCCCCCAAACCATTATAAAACCAGTGATTACCATCCAATCCGGCATTCCATGATGTGGACATTTTCTCAACATTTCCTTGTAGCGTTCCCAAGCCTCGCACATAGATTCTGTAGGTTGCTGCGCAAACTGAGTAAGAGCACTCCTCATAGCAGCAGTCTTTGCCATTGGATAAAACTTCACCAGAAACTTTTGCGCAAGATCTTGCCACGTAGTGATGGACCCAGCTGGTTCAGAATGTAACCAGTCTTTAGCCTTATCCCTCAGTGAGAATGGGAAAAGCCTCAACTTGATAGCCTCATCAGTCACGCCATCATACTTAAAGGTGCTGCAGATCTCGACAAAATTCCTTATGTGCATGTTGGGGTCTTCAGTTGCCGCTCCTCCAAAAGAAACAGAATTCTGCACCATCTGAATAGTGCCCGGCTTGATTTCAAAGGTGTTAGCTTGAATAGCCGGATGAAGGATGCTTGACTGAATGTCATCAATTTTAGGCCGAGAAAAATCCATAAGAGCTGGATCAGCTTGAACAATACGATCTCCCATGTTTACTGATTCTTTCTGCTCAGTTCCTGAATCCGAATCCTCAAAATCTAACTTTTCCGGTGTATCAAGAACTTCGTCTTTCTCCTCAGCTGTATCTAAGGTTCTCTTGCGAGCACGAGAACGAGTTTGCATAAACGCTTGCTAAAGTACCTGAAACACAACTGAAAAGAGTAATTAACTACTACGTCCTAATCACTGAGTCCTAATGACCAATGATGGTAAGTACATAAACTAAACAAATACGCCGAGTCCCCGGCAGCGGCGCCAAAAACTTGTTAGGGCGGAATCACGCACTAATATTCACGCAAGTATACGCGTTCGCAAGTAATATAGAATACTTTCTAGTTCGTTCCCTCAGAGACTCAGACTAAGTTATTGTCTAATTAAACTCACTCACCAATGTATGATTACTTCTCAATGTTAAGATAACACTTAAAATTGTTGATTAAATATTAACTATAATTAACTATTTAATTAACCACTTAACTAACACTTCAAATTATCAATAATAAAACACTCATGAGATCACAACTTCATTATTACTTTATTCTATAGCCATTGTTATTACCTTTAGCATGTGACAGTGATGATATTAATCGAATAACACGAAACTGATAAAAGCCAACTTTCATTATACTAATACCATTCTACCAAGCATCCACAATTAAGATAGAAGTTGAATAGTCATCAATTATGTTGAGTTCCTATATGTCTACAGAAATTGACAACACAACGATTTAAGCACAAGTTATTCCTTTTTTATTACATAGGGCAAATAAAACTGTTAGAGTTACCCACTAATCATGCACAACGTACATGAACCTATGCTAACATGGCAAGTTCTAAACCTCAAGATTCACCGTCGCTTCACAACAGATTAACATCCTATCTTATATGTTCGCGACGCACATAAGACGAATATGCACAACCAATACTAGATATCATGCAATCATCACACACTAAAGTATTAAACAATTAACCAAAGAATTCCATAATAAATCCGTTGCAACCCCATGATCACGATTAGCCCATAATAGAACTTATCGCCATCATGGGTTCATATGAAATCATGATAAACAAACACAAGAAAATAATAACTAAACTGATTATATTAAAACAGAGTACGTCACAAGAGTAAATAAGTCAAAGCAAGAAAACTAGCATCCAACGTTACAACGAAACAAGAATCACAAGAATATATGTTTCTTCTTCGTTGCTGTGTGCTAAATCGGTCTTCTTCCTTATCTCCTTCACTTCTTGCGCAAAACACAATCTAAAACATAATCTCCTCTTAATACTCTCTGTGAAAACGTCTCAAATCTACCTATATAGTAGTCCCATAAAACTCAGATTACATAGAAGTTGGAAGCCAAACAGAAGTAGAAGTCTAAAATAATTCAGCTTTTTCCCCCGACCCTGCGCGGCCGCTCAGCATTTCTGCGCGGGCGCGCAAGGCTGCTGCGCGGCCGCTCAGCATTGCTGCGCGGGCGCGCAGGACCCTACTGGAAAAATTCCCGGTTTGCTCCGTTTCTTCGCCGTAATCTGCCCGTTCTTTTCCTCTCTCAATGGTGAACACATGCCAAGGCTTATTCTTGATGATTCCTCCTCCGAAATGCAACTAATACCCTGAAATGCATAAACACTAGAAAAACGCATTAAATACTCAAAATACTTGATTTGAAGACACCAATTTAAGCCATTTCAAGACGTTCTAAGTGGTATAAAATGCCACTTATCAGTGAGCATCATCTTTTGGATGATTTATTGCCTCACTTGCCAATTCTTTGAGGAACTATTGAGACATCTGTGCCAAAATACTAATCAATCTGCACAGAGTCCACAATAGTTTCCACTCCAAACTCATTTATTCCTACTCTCACGATGGATATTGTGCATCCGTCGAGTAGTGATTGTATCCCGATGGATAAGCTTAACAACAGTTATCCGTCGGCTAGCCAAACTACTACCCCGACGGATGTCCCCTATCCGTCGAGTGTCTCTGCACAGCTTCAAATTTCCTCAATTATCTCAAGTGCAGAAGACTTAGTGGTAGTACAATCACTTCTAGGATTGAGGGAAGGGAGTGAAAATATGAGTGAGAGTCTGGGTTGCTCCCAGGAAAAAGGAGAGGAAAAGAGTGAAAATATGCAATCCAGTTCTTCAGGATTGGCAAAAGAGAGTGTGTGGAGTCCCACCTTAGATGGTGAAGGTGAGGGTGTGAGGGTGGGGAGCCAAGGTGAGACCTTGATGCAAGAAAAGAGAGATTATGAAAGAAAATCAGGTATTGAAGATATAAGGGTGGATGTTATTGTAAGTGAGTTAATGAATGTCCAGGATGCAGACAGGGAGGGACTATCTCAGCAACCTCAAGCTGTTATAAATTCCACCTCCCTTGATGTTGAGACATTTACTCACCCTATTTCAGCATATCAACTTCTAGCTGAACAGGGCAATGACAATGCAGAAAGGATGCTTAACTTGGTGAACACCACACAGTCAATGCTAAGAGCCAAGGATGCCATCACAGCTTTTGTAATATCCGGGATATATCGTGTAATTATTTTTGCTAATAAATAATTATTATATGTGTTCAGTATCTATTCTGTGAATTATTTGTTAAGTGTTAAATGTGTTTGGATGTTTAAAAATATTATTAATTGAGTATTTTAATTTTTATATGTCCAAAATAAAATATAGATAATTGTCATATTTTCCTAATTATTTTTATGTTAATTTATGAATTTATAGGAATCATATGAATTTTATAAAATCTTTTTCCAGGTATTTAAAATCTATTTTATAAAAAAAAAACGGGAACAGCCGACGTCATCCGTTGTTACGTTTTTAGAACCCGAAACTCGTCCAAGAACTCCTTCCTAACCTAATTGCAATATTCCGAGCATTTTCCATATTTTGACTTTTTCGATCCGGCGTACGGTTTGTCCTACGCGGGTCCCGGCGTAACATTTTCGATACAATATTCGTTTCAGTAAATCAATAAAACTCGTATTTTTGATAAATGGGAGCTTTTTATTAAACTATCACAATTATCACCTCGTAGTAGGTGTAACCAGGCCCTGAGACCAAGACCGCAGTACAAATTGTACTAATTTGGATAATTATCCCGAAAACCGATACCGTTTGGATCAGTTTTTACAAATAAACGTACCGTTTTATATCCGGAATGATCCAACGGGATACTAATTTCCGTAAATATAAATATCCTTTTACCGTATTTTATTCCGTATCAAAATCATTTGCAGTCAGCTAAAAATATAGTTTTCCAGGGAAAATACTTATATTCATATAATCTTCTGAAAATCAAACCAACTTTTGGAGGTGTTATTGATCTTTGTTTGGAAAGCTCGAGTAACCAATTTGAAGGTCTTGAAGAGCTCTATCAGATTATTTGATCCATACACCTGTAGAAATCAAAGTTTATTTTCTGGAAATTTGTTTATTTTCGAATTATTTTTATTAAAAATATGAATTTCTGTTCGGATGGTTGTTTGTATGGTTTGATGATTGCATGTTGTAGAGCTTGTTTTTCTGATGATTTTCATATGTCATACGTCTTATTTGGAGTCCAATAACATGCTCAAAAGTGGGTTTAATTTTCTAATCTTGAAATTAGGGTTTATAACCCGTATGAAAGTTTTCAATTGAAATTTGGGGCTTTTTGATTTAGGGGTTATTAGCTGTTGATTTATAGTGGATTGTGTTCCTTATGAAATTTGCAATCGATTGTTATATAGCTCGTTAACAGAGGATGTCTGAATCGAAGGGAGTTGTGTTTTGAAAATTTTCGAAGTTCGCCGGAAACCGGCGATGTTCTTGGCCAATTTCCGGCCATGACAGGGATGATTGATGTGTTTTGATTGCACGAATAGATTCCTGGTGTTGTGTAGTGTAAATCTAGAGTAGATGGTGAGGTGAGGGTGCCGGAATCGAGTTCTCCGGCCACCCCTGTATTTTCCGGCGACAGGGGTGTAAAAATTGCAATTTGGTACCCTGACTTTTGAAAACGATGAAGTTCAGTCCCTGAACTTTCCAGAGTTTTCAAAAATAGCATTCCTGTTTTAAAAAATTTTAAAAATTATATTCCCTATTTATTTTTATTATAAAAATTCATTTTTAATTTCTGAAAATTCCAAAAATTATTATTTTAATTTTAAAAATTATTTTTAATTCAAAAATAAATCTAAATTAATTAGTTAATTAATTTAAGTTAATTTTTAATTGATTAATTGGTCAATTAATTCGAAAATTAATTGATTAATTGATTTAATTAATTATTAAGTGATTTTAATTAATTATTTAATTAGATTTAATTATTTAAAAATGATTTAAAATTCTGAAAAATAGTTTCGAGCTTTAAAATATTATTTAAAATTGTTTTCAAGGCTCGATAATTATTATAAAATTGTTTCGAAGCCAGAATTGGCCAGCCGAACCTTGTTTATTACTCCAAAATTGATTCAACGACCCGCTTTAATTCCGAAAAATATTTTAAAAAAATTATTTCAAATACCCGAAAGCCTGTTTATGACCCGAGACTTCCTTATAAATGATATATCATTGATTATTTGACGTGTTATGTGCTATATGTCACTAGTTGGTTAACTGCTAGTCTATTTATTCGACGTTTACTTGTTTATTGCGTAACTTTCAATCCGTTAATCGGATTTGGGTGAAACGAATGGTAGATAGAAGTATGTGTTGAATAGAATTGTATGAGTTGAATATTGATAGATGCTTATGATATGTGAGCAGGAGAGGCAAGGCGTAGAAAAGGAAAACAGGTAGTCGAGGAGTAAGACAGTGGTGATTGAAAGCGAGTGCAGTATAGTAAGCTAGTACCAGGCAAGTGTTCTGAACTTTCTCGAGATATTGTAGTGATTGATAGTCCTGTTTTATATTGCAAGTGCTTTGAAGCACTGAACCCTAAACCCAGATTCCAGTTATTGATCTTGAGCCGTAAACCTGATTTTTCTAGACCATTGATTGTTGAATACCAAAAATACGAACCTCAAATATACGATACTACTCCACAATTACATATAAACTAAATATCAAACACTGAACCGGATCGCTTACACACTCAAACCATTGTATCTTATGCATTGAAAGGCCAAATCCTTGAAACCTTGAAACATTGTTTCCTTTGTTATCCAATTCTTTCACTACCTAACATCCATACTTTGAAAATGCCATATTGATCCTTATGCAGATTGAAACCATTTTCATTATTGAACGTCCAATATTGTTAATGATTCTGTTTATTGCTTATCATTGTTTATTCTGTTATTATGTTAGAATTGGATTGTTTTTATAAAATTGTGGACCAAATTCATGGTCAGACCATATAATGGTCAAGTTAGGCCAATGTGTGCCTTGGATCCAGTAGTTAGAGCAGTGTTGTGTGCTTTGCTCGGGGTTAGTGCGTGACTGATCAGCAGCCTAACCCTAGTTTTTAAAATTAAAATATAATATCCAATTCTAAATCATAATCCATTGTTCACTTGATATCATAACCATATTCACCTGATGATCATTATTCTCAGTTTTGTCATTGTGACTTGCTGAGCTAGTTAGCTCATTTGTGCGATGTTGTTTATGTTGTTTTCCAGTTAAGAAGGAACCGGTTGGTACCGAGGATCCCTAGTCCAGCGCGAGAGCTAGGGTTTCAGGTTGATCGAGTTGAGTTAGTAGGCTTCTTTTGGAATAATTTAAGTTTGTAAAAGTTTGTAATAATGTTTAATACTCAGTTCTGAGTTGAAATAGTTGGGATTCTAATGTTTGTAATATAAGTAAGTGTGTTTGGCTTGTGCATACTTTAACTTGTTACATTTTGTGGTAGTTGGTAAGTAGGGTCACTGTATATTATTATTATCTTTATTATTGTTATAAGCAGGTTATAAATAGTATGTGTATGGACCCCAAACTTCTGACCCGGGTTTGGAGGGCGCCACAGCTTTGCCCTCTACAGCTGGGGATGTTGATTATGAGACTGGTGGTTCAGAAGAATTCTTTCGAGGTGAAGGTGGAGATAGTGAAGAAGAGCCATTGGACATAGGGGAGAAGTAGGCTCCAGTTCAAGATCAGGCATGCCATCATGGGCATTTTCAAAGCACTGTAATGAACACTAATTCAAGACAACCCTGATTCAACTCATACATCAGACAAATTCTGCTCTTTAAACCACCACAAATGCCAACACCAAAAAGCTCTTTCAAGCACATCTTGCCTCTCTGCAACTACAACAAATTCAAGGTTTTCAACATGCTCGAGATGTCAACACTATCAAAGGTGATATTGATGAGATGAAAAAGGCCATTTCTGACAAGATAGACTCTAAACTTCCAGAAGCTACAATGCTTGACATCAAGAGACAACTCATGAAAAATTCTGATCTTGCCATAAAGATAGATGCCTTAGATACAAGAATGTCAGCAATGGAAGCATCTCTTTGTTAGTGTATACTGGAAATATTTATTTGAAGTATATACATTTATTTCTGGCCAGTTTAATTGAGAACCATTTGAATGTTTACATGTTGTCTAATATTATATATTGTGAACAATCTAGTATCAAATGGGATACAGAATATTAGATTATTAAATACGGTTATATAATATAATAAGGTTCACAGCACAGGTGGTGTTGGACAATCCACTGGTATGGCTGTAGTATTATTTAGATTAGTTTACATTGACTAATAAATAATACTAATATACTTTGTGAATATTGAACATGATCAAAATTAGAATTGTTCCCTTAATACTGATTAAGAAGGAGAACTAAGATTCTATGTTATTATTAATGCTTAGGTTCTTAATCCGGAAATAATAATTGACACGTGTATATTATTTACATGCTTTGATTTATATATGAAGTAATTCTTTTGAATTATATCATTATATTTTGGGTGATGGAATTATATACATGGTGGATATTATTTATTGAAGGAATCAATGTCCTGATAATATTCGAGTTAATGATGTCCCCTTGAAAGCTCAAAAAGATTTAATTATGAGAAACCCTGCAGGTAGAATTTATTCTGGCATAATTAAATAAAGGTTGAGTGGATGATCAAGGATAAAAGATATTAATTAAATAAATTATCAGTAATTTATTTAATTAATGGACATGTGATATTTTAAACATGAGGAATTTAATAAGCAAATAATATTGGAACCAAATTAATTAAATTACGGTATTAGGAAAGGTAGTGCAAATATTAATTCTTTAGTGGATTGAATTAATATTTAATTATATTGGGCTAGGCTCAAGATGTAATTAGAAGGCCCAACCTAATTATCCATGGTCCCTATTGTAGCCTATATATATTCTTATTCTCTTCTTGCTTGGCAATTATGTGAAAACATATTGTAGCCACCAAGGAGCAAGAAGAGAGGATAACTTGAGAAGACGGAGGCCACACTTCGCTCAAGGGAATTTGGGAATACAATAGAAGAGCGTGGAATCAACCATTAACAAGGTAATCCTCTTTTCGTAATCTTTATCGTAAAACGTAGTAACACCCTAAGTCTGTGGTTCCCAACAATTGGTATCAAGAGCCTGGTAATGGGTTCTACGTTTTATGATATAATGTCCATGTCGTAATTATATATGCGTGTATATAGTGTTTTGCTTGTATTGTTTTTGATGCAGGTTGTTAATCCACTATTATGGCCATGTATATTTTAATTATGTGTTTGGATCCCACGTGGTTTAATCATGGTTAATTTTTGTTTTGGTTTCCACGTGGTTTAATCGTGGTTGTAATTTACACGAGGGTTGATCGTGTTATAATAGATTTTACAAAATTAGTTTTGTATTAGATCTATTTTTTTTGTAATTGTTTTGGGTATTTTGTAATAGTTATGTGTGATCGGAAATCAATTCTGATAGGTTTTTGTTCCGCTGTGCGATTACAAGGGGCTGCTGTTGATGTTTGGATCGAACAAAATTAAAACAAAACTCACAGAAAAGCAACAGGCGCACGCGCGCTGCGGCCGCTGCGGCAGCTGGGGCTGCTGGGGCCGCTGCGGCAGCTGGGGATGCTGGGGCTGCTGGGGCTGCTGGGGTCGTCGGGGCGCGCTTGGGGCAGATTTTTTTTGAGAGCTGGATTTTTTTCAAGGGCCATAATAGTGGAAAATTTATTTTAATTTTTTCCATTAAATTTTAATTATTGCTTTAATTTATTGATTATGTGTGTCGTTAATTATGTGTGTAATTCTTTTAAAATTGCATGTGTAACTTAATTAGGACGACATGGACATAAATTTTATTTATTGCTTTAATTAAAAGTTATATGTTGCTAAAATTATTTGTGTATTTTGAATGCATGATTAGACATAATTATAACAACATAGGGCCCCATTTAATTTTAAAATTCCTCAATTTTAAATAAAAAATTCTATGTGGGAGAGGGAATTAAGATGAAATTAAATCCCATGGTCTCCATTATTGGTTGTAGGTAATTTAATATAAAGACGAATATAAATTATATATACGTCACCCATCGTGGCATGTAATTTATGGTGTCTAGAATGTTATAGAAATTAATAGAACAAACTTCTTAAATTAATTTTTAAAAGGAATAAAATACGGATTTTCATTATTTCTGATTTGGGGCGATTTTGTCAAAAATGAGTTCATCGAACTTGTAAGGCTGTGGGTTTTAAGCGAGACCGATGTGACTCCTCCACTACCTGGAAATCAAACCATTGATGAATATTGAATTGAAGTATTTTATTCAAGGCAAAATTACGAATATTGGAAGGTATACACGCCACCCATCGTGGCGTACCAAGTTCCATAGATTTCAAATAATTTAAGATTTGATGATGGTATACACTTAGCTATGAAAAATAATATAGTCCACCCCAACGTGGCATATTATTTAGTAATAGGACCGAAGTAACATTTAAACAAAATTAGGTGGTATACATGTCACACATCGTGGCATACCAGAAGCTTATGGTGTTTAGATGTTAGTGCATTAAATTTTTATAATTTAGATCTTAATAATTAATGCACCCCTATTTATGTGATGTTTTTATGCATGATTCTCAGGATAAAATGGGCTTTAATCCACTATTCACCATACTTAAGGATAACAAACTTACCGGACCTAACTATATTGAATGGAAACGAAATTTGGACATTGTGTTGACTGCTGAGGAGTACAAGTTTTGCACTTATGAACCCAAGCCTGAACAGCCTGCTGCTGATGCTCCTGAAGATGAGAAAGAGTATTATAAACGGTGGATTAAGGCTGATGAGATGTCGCGATGTTACATTCTGGCAGCAATGTCAGGTGTTTTGCAGCATCAGCATCAGTCTATGGCCACTGCTTCGGATATGCTCTTTAATCTCAAGGAACTTTTTGGAGATCAGAATAGGGCTGCTAGGCAAGTAGCCATGAAGGCTTTAATGAACACTCAGATGGCTGAAGGCACACCTGTAAGGGATCATGTTCTCAAGATGATGTTGCATCTGAATGAGATAGAGATCCTTGGTGCTGAACTTGACGGGGAAACCCAGATTGACATTATCCTTATGAGCTTGTCCAAGAGTTTTGAGCAGTTCCGCTTGAATTACAACATGAACAAGAGGCAGTATAGTCTCGCGGAACTGCTGACAGAACTTCAGGCAGCTGAAGGATTATTTCGGCAGAGTGTTCAAGTGAATGTGGCTGAGAAAGGTTCTTCCTCTACGCTGAAAGGTATTAAGAAGAAGAAAAAGGCTCAGACACAGAAAGCTGTGAAGGCAGTGGGAGTTCAGGGTGGTGTGAAAAAGCCTAAGGGAAAGTGCTTCAGATGCAAACAGTCAGGTCACTGGAAACAGGATTGTCATCTTCCTAAGAAGACAAACAATACTGGTATGTCTCTTTCTCTAGTTACAGAAACATTTATAGCGGCTATATCTACGAGCACTTGGTGTGTAGATACAGGAGCCACTGATCATGTTTGTAATTCTATGCAGGGGTTCCAACTATCCAGAATGCTTAGAGATGGTGAGATATACGTGTTCATAGGAGATGCTACGAAAGTAGCAGTGGTTGCAGTAGGAGTTATTCATTTATCTTTTGGTTCTGATAGGATTTTGTTTTTGAACGATTGTCTTTATGTACCTTCTTTTAGAAGGAATTTAATTTCGGTTTCTAAACTTGCTTTGGATGGTTATAATGTTTGTTTGGATCGTAATATTTCTATTATGATGAATAAATGAATTATATGTTCTGGTACATTGCAAGACAATTTGTATATAATTAATCCTAGTCAACCTGCACTGCAACTGCAATTTAGGGAATTGAACAACATATCTTCTAACTCTACTAAAAGAAAGGAACCTTCTAGTTTGAACCAAACATATCTTTGGCACTTGAGATTAGGTCATATTAACTTGAGGAGGATTCAAAGACTGGTAGTAGACGGGCCTTTAAGCTTATTGGCAGTGGAGCCATTTCCAGTTTGTGAATCCTGCTTGGAAGGTAAAATGACTAATAGGCCTTTCAAGGCAAAGGGGAATAGAGCCAAACAAGTGTTAAAATTGGTTCACTCTGATTTATGTGGACCCATGAATATCCAAGCAAGAGGTGGTTATGAATATTTTGTCACTTTCACTGATGATTATTCTAGATATGGGTACGTTTATTTGTTGCGCCGTAAGTCTGAGTGCTTTGATAAGTTCAAAGAGTACAAAGCTAAAACGGAGAAGCGACTTAATAAAAGTATCAAGTCACTACGATCAGATCGTGGTGGCGAATACTTGCTTGGAGAATTTAGGGAATATTTATCAGAAAATGGGATAGAATCCCAGTTAACTGCACCAGGCACACCCCAGCAGAATGGTGTAGCAGAGAGAAGGAACCGGACTCTTTTAGAGAGTGTTAGATCAATGATGAGTTATTCGGATTTACCCAAGTCGTTTTGGGGACATGCCTTAGAGACAACAGCTTATCTTCTGAACTTAGTACCTTCTAAGTCGGTTCCTTAAACCCCCTTAGAATTGTGGACCGGGGATAAACCGAGTCTAAGACATATTCGAATATGGGGTTGTCCAGCACATGTGCTGAACAAGAACACGACTAAGTTAGAATCTCGTATAGAAGTAAAGTTGTTTGTAGGCTACCCCATGGGAACGAAAGGATATTAATTTTATAGTCCGAAGAATCGGGATGTCATTGTTAGCACCAATACAAGATTCTTGGAGGAGGACTATATAATGAATCACAAACCCATGAGTAGTGTCGTTTTAGAGGAACTAGTGGGAGGGACAAATAATACCCATGAAGCTGTAGTACAAGTAGAACAACCACAACATAATGTACAACCTGTCACTAATACCGCACCAGTGCCTCATCGTAGTGGGAGGGTTGTTCAACAGCTTGATAGATTCATGTTTTTGGGAGAGTCTTCAGACTTGGTCCCTGGTAAACATGATGATGATCCCCGTACATACGAAGAGGCAGTACAAGACAAAGATGTAGATCTTTGGCAAAAGGCGATGAAATCTGAGATATAATCAATGTATTCTAATCAGGTCTGAGAGCTCGTGGAACCACCCAAAGGTATAAAACCTATTGGATGTAAGTGGATCTACAAGAAAAAGAGGGGATTAGATAAAAAGGTGAAAGCCTGGAAAGCAAGACTTGTTGCGAAAGGGTATACTCAGAAAGAAGGTATCGATTATGAGGAAACCTTTTCACCGGTAGTCATGCTTAAGTCAATCCGTATTCTTTTATCTATAGCAGCTCATCTCGATTATGAGATTTGGCAAATGGATGTCAAGACAGCTTTTCTTAATGGAAGTCTTGAAGAAACCATCTATATGCAGCAACCAAAAGGATTCATTAAGGAAGGCCAAGAGCATTTGGTATGTAAGCTTAAGAGGTCTATTTATGGACTTAAACAAGCTTCTAGAGACTGGAATATTCGTTTTGATCAGGCAGTCCAGTCATATGGATTTGATCAAAGTCCAAGCGAATCGTGCGTGTATAAGAGAAGTGAAGGTAATGCAGTGGTTTTTCTAGTACTATATTTAGATGATATTTTACTCATTGGAAACAATGTTGAGATGTTGTCATCAGTAAAGGCATGGTTGTTCAAACAATTTGACATGAAGGACTTAGGTGAAGCGGCATACATCCTTGGGATGAAAGTTATAAGGGATCGCAAGAAAAGGATGTTGGCTTTATCTTAAGAGCCCTATATTGATGAAGTATTAGCACGTTTTAACATGCAGAACTCCAAGAAAGGTTTTTTACCTTTTAAGCATGGAGTTGCTCTATCTAAGAAGCAGTGTCCTTCGACACCTGAGGATATAGAGAGCATGAAAGTAGTTCATTATGCTTTAGCATGTGGAAGCTTAATGTATGCTATGTTATGTACGAGGCCTGACATCTGCTTTGTTGTCGGCATGGTTAGTAGATATCAGTCGAACCCAGGTCAGGAACATTGGAGTGCAGTAAAAACTATACTCAAGTACCTGAGAAGGACTAAGGAGTATATGTTAATTTACAAGGCCTCAGATCTATTTCCTTTGGGATATACTGATTCAGATTTCCAATCAGATAGGGATAAGAGGAAATCAACCTCGGGATATGTTTTTACTTTGGGAGGTGGAGCCGTTATATGGAGGAGTGTAAAGCAGAAATGCATTGCAGACTCCACCATGGAGGCCGAGTACGTGGCGGCCTCTAAGGCTGCCAAGGAGGCTGTATGGTTCAAGAACTTCCTTTTGGACTTAGATGTGGTACCTAATTTGCCTAGGAGCTTGACGGTGTATTGTGATAACACTGGTGTTGTGGCAAATTCAAAGGAACTGCGAGACCACAAAGCAGCTAAACATATTGAACGTAAGTATCATCTCATACGAGGAATCGTAAAGCGAGGGGATATAGTTGTGGCTCATATATCATCAGAAGATAACCGGGCAGATCCTTTTACAAAGAGCTTGCCAACCAAGGTTTTTGACAAGCATGTGGAAGCGATAGGAGTCAGATGGATGGACACATAGATTTTATGTAATAGTGGATTAAATAAACACTGATGTACACATAGAATATTTTGAGTATAAGTGGGAGATTGTTAGTGATACTGAAAATATTTATTTGAAGTGTATACATTTATTTCTGGCCAGTTTAATTGAGAATCATTTGAATGGTTTCATGTTGTCTAATATTATATATTGTGAACAATCTAGTATCAAATGGGATACATAATATTAGATTGTTAAATACGGTTATATAATATAATAAGGTTCACAGCACATGTGGTGTTGGACAATCCACCGGTATGGCTGTAGTATTATTTAGATTAGTTTATATTGACTAATAAATAATACTAATATACTTTGTGTATATTGAACAGGATCAAAATTAGAATTGTTCCCTTAATACTGATTAAGAAGGAGAACTAAGATTCTATGTTATTATTAATGCTTAGGTTCTTAATCCGAAAATAATAATTGATACGTGTATATTATTTACATGCTTTGATTTATATATGAAGTAATTCTTTTGAATTATATCATTATATTTTGGGTGATGGAATTATATACATGGTGGATATTATTTATTGAAGGAATCCATGTCCTGATAATATTCGGGTTAATGATGTCCCCTTGAAATCTCAAAAAGATTTAATTATGAGAAACCCTGCAGGTGGAATTTATTCTGGCATAATTAAATAAAGGTTGAGTGGATGATCAAGGATAAAAGATATTAATTAAATAAATTATCAGTAATTTATTTAATTAATGGACATGTGATATTTTAAACATGGGGAATTTAATAAGAAAATAATATTGGAACCAAATTAATTAAATTACGGTATTAGGAAAGGTAGTGCAAATATTAATTCTTTAGTGGATTGAATTAATATTTAATTACATTGGGCTAGGCTCAAGATGTAATTAGAAGGCCCAACCTAATTATCCATGGTCCCTATTGTAGCCTATATATATTCTTATTCTCTTCTTGCTTGGCAATTGTATGAAAACATATTGTAGCCACCAAGGAGCAAGAAGAGAGGATAACTTGAGAAGACAGAGGCCACACTTCGCTCAAGGAAATTTGGGAATACAATAGAAGAGCGTGGAATCAACCATTAACAAGGTAATCCTCTTTTCGTAATCTTTATCGTAAAACCTAGTAACACCCTAAGTCCGTGGTTCCCAACACTCTTACAACAATTCATCTACACCAAGCTCAATAGACAGACTTGCTTCAAAAACTAGTGGATGCACAGACCTCCTCTACTCAACTTACTGATAACAAAAAGGGGGAGAAAGAGAATTCTAGGAGTGAGGGGGAACAAAAAGTGCTCAACATTGAAGTTATCAAAGTAATTGTGCCTTCAATTACTTTCACCAAGCCACCAGCCAAAAACAGCATTGATCTGATAAATAAAGCAGCATCCAATATAAGAGCAGCTAAAAAGGAGCAGTTGATTCCAATCAACTGGGAGAAAATTGATGAGGACATTCAAAAGAAGTTTGGGCTAGCAAAGAAGCCATAAATGTCATCCATTCATCACTCTCAAGTCAGGCAAATCTCTATGAATGAAATGAGCATGAACTTGCTGATAATGAAGAGTTTTCATTATAACATAAGCATCTTCCTTTCAGAATAACTTCCACCTTAGCAGAATTCTTTAGCATAGGAATTTCTCTTCCATCACCTTTAGTAATCATTAGACTGTAATGAGAAGTCTTTGTACCAGAGATTCTGAATAAATCTCTTATAGCCTTCAAAATATATTCTGACCATATTCTTGTAACATCATATTTTACTTCCAGAAGATAATGAATATGTTGAAGTTCTCTGATAGACTTCTTTAATACATCAGTATCAGCTAATCTATAAGTCCTTCCATCATTGAGAAATAAGATCAATTTCTCTTTTAGATTCTCCTTATCATGAGCATCTATCACAACTTGAGCAGACAACACCTTGTCAAGGTGCCTTTGTTTGATTTGTTCATATGGTTTGTCTTTCAATATAAAAGGATCTCTTAGAGTAACCTCTACTCCGGTTGAATCTTCTCTTCGTCAGAACCTAATCCAGCCCTATCTCTAGGTTGCTTGGCTTTCAACCCAAATGTAGCAAGTTGATTAATCATGAGATTGGATTTTGGTTCAACTGGAGTAGCTTTCTTCTATAACATCTTCTTCTTATCAGCAATTGTCATTTTATCCAAATCAACTTGAGCATTGTCAGTAGTTGATGTCTTGATAGCTTGATCATAATTTGTTATTTCTTCTGTACCTTCCTGTCCTTTATTCTGAATAACAACTTGAGCAGTGTCAGAGGTTGTTTTAGAATCTTCAATTATCTTTCTTCTTCTCAGAATTTAAACAGTTTCATCTTCAACAAGATTATCATCAGTTACTTGAACCATTTTACACACTGGTTTCATCAGATCTTGAGAAAATTTCAAGTCCAGTGACTTGGTTGGTTCATAAATTTTTCCTTTCCCTTTGTCTTTGGGATCACTCTCAGTCTGTGATCTAGTATTGAATTTTGAAGTTTCAGAATTTGACTTTTCCTTGATCACAATGCCTTTCTCCTTAGGCCTTGGAGGTTTCTTTGCATCAGAAGCTTTAGACTTAGGATTTGTCTTCTCAGCAGCAAATCTAGCTTCTTCCTCCTTGAGAGTTTCTAAATCCATTCCTGGATTGTGTTTTAGAAATAATCTTCTTGATATTTCCTCATCAAGTGTCTGGATTTTAGGATCTTTGTAACAAACAGTAGTCTGCTTCCCCTTTAACTTGAGGGTTTGTAAGAACTTCTGAGAGTCTTCAGATCCTGACTAAATCAGAATATCAGAACTTGTCATCAGACTTTGCTTATCACCACTTGACTTCGATCTTTGAGCATTCACAGCATCAGAACTTGACTTGTTATGAATAGAAGATTTTCCTTGAACTTTTCTTTGACCTCTTCTCTTTTCAGAGTTTCCTTGGCCATCACCTTTATCATCCTTTTTCTTTAGTTCTTGAGTAGGTGAACATTTGGCCTTAACTACCTTCTCCCCCTTTTAGCATCATCAGGAAGTAAGAGAGAAAGAAGAAGTTCAACTGAAGATTGGATTTCATCCAATTGAGCTTTCTGAGAAGCTTGATTAGCCAGAACCTCAGCAATTTGGGCCTGTTGCTTTTCTTGAGTTTTCTCAATGATTGCAACTTTTTCAGAAATAGGTCTGATATACATGTTCTTGTCAAGCTTGATCTGTAGATTAAACTTATCAGCTTGTTCCCTGAGTGTATCAAACTTTTCATGAGTAGAAGTATGTAGACCTTGAAGATGTTTTGTAGACAGAGCTGTGATCTTGAGTTGTGTCTTGAAATCAGAATTTGTGAGCAGCTCATCAGCTTTTGTAATATGCTCTGTCAGAATTATAGAACATGGACTAAAATCTGATTCATTCCACTTCTTGGTCCACTCAACACCTCTGTGAGTATCCTCCTAATCAATAGGTACTTCCTTTTCAACAAATTTCTTCACCAATTCTTCCTTGCCCAGAGTAGGTACTGGAGTCTCAACATAAACACTGTCATCAGAACTTGAGAAAGACTCATTCTGTGCTGATAGCTCAACAGTGTGTGAAGCAACTGGAGATTCAGGAATAACATCATCTAAATTCTGATCAGCAGAATTTATCTCCAGAGTTGGTGTCTTTGATGTAGATGGAGCTTCCAGATAAAGAACTTCAGGTATATTCAAATTATGAATATCTATTTCAGAATTATCAGTTTGTTTTTTAGCATCATCTGTAGCTATAATAGGATAGACAAGAGGGGTAACAACTGTGTCATTAGCAGTGTCTTTGTCTTGAGCTGGAAGGGCTTCAATGATAATTGGTTCTTGTGAGATCAGAGATTCCTGATCCCCTTCCTCAACTTCTTCAGTATCTTCTGATATAGCCTTAGCCAAATACCTCCTTTCCTTCATTTTTTTCAATCTCCTTGCCAATGAAGGAGTTGCTTTAACAGTATCATAATTTACAGATTTCCTTTTCAAAGTATCAGAACTTTGAGCTGCTTTCTTTTTCTGAGAAGTAATATTCTCAGCTTCAATTATCACAGGTTCAGATGCATGAACTCGTGCTTCAATTATTTCCTCAAATCATCAAAATTTATTATTGACCATTATTGAATCAAAACATTCATCACATGATAAAGTTAAAAATTGATGAAGTAAAGATTAACAAATTGCAATTAAAACATGCACATTCACATAATTTGAGAAACAAAGACCAAATCTTGCAAATTAAAGGAAATTTCATTAATATATCAGATGAGTACATTTCATGAAATTTATCAATTACATGCAAAAATTACAAGATAGTCCTATTCTAAGATTCTTAACATCAACAACCTTAGTCCTAGTCTAAGAAGACCTATCGACTAGCTCCTTCTGCTGCTGATGAAGAGCACTGCAAGACGGATGATCCGTTCTTGCTGACGGAGAGCTTCTCTCCTTTCCTCTTCCAACCGATCAAGACGGAGGTGGTATTCCATCGAAAAGAACAAGAGGTCTGTGTGAACCTCTTGTGGAACTGAGTTCCAGAGCTCTTCAGGAATGGAGGTGACATGCCACTCCTGTTGCCAATCATCACAACTCAACTCGATGTTGAAAGTTTCATAGTTCAGGAACAAGTTGAAACAAACCATTTTTGTTGACAAGAATAAAAAGAGAGCGAGTTTGTGAGAAAATGAAAGATGTTATGGCTGGAATGAATAGTCGGTTTAAATAGCCAATAGGACACCAAAGGACGCGAGGACTGGTTAACAATTACAAGTAAATATAATGATCCCTCGACTCCCTAGACTAATGTGTAATAATAAAAGTCAATAAAAGATCTAAAGCAAGAGTTAATGGGCACGGGAAATAATTAACAGTTACTGTGCACATGCAGTTTTTCAAGACATACACGTTAACCACTAACCCATAATGATTATGACTATTTTTATTTCACCCAAATTTATTCTGATTTAAATATGACTGTTTCAGATTGTGCCACAAATAAGTCAAGTAAAGAAAAATGCAACGTAAGCATCAAAGATTTCATCAGGATTTAATATCAGAACTTAACTTATATCAGATTTTAACAGTCATCAGAACATGTCTTCTGTACTCAAAAAGTGAATATCTTTTTCTGTAATTCTTCATAAAAATACTGACTTGTTTTCTTCAGAGTTTAATCATCAGAACTTGTCTTCGGAATTTATGCTAATGACACTTAACTGTTTGTCAAAAACAACTTAATCACCACATTAATTTTCATCATTCATATGGAGTGAAAGTGTGTGCATTCAACAAAATATCAGATAAATATTAAAGTCTGACCAACTTCTGTACATCTTAGAAATAAGGCATAACTCAGAAAAATGCTTAAAATCTGTCATCAGTCATGATGTCTACTATAGAACAAATTTATGCATGAGTCCACCTCAATTGTTTGTGCTCATTTTATGCATCTTTTGAAATTCCTTTTTACAGTGGCTTCTTAGTGTAAGTGTGTCACGACTGGTTATCAGAATTTATGTTGTTATCAGAGTATTTCTTCAGTAATCATAGAGTCTGAAAAGTCACCAAGAATTATTTTTTTTTGCTTTTCTAATGCATATTACTTAATACCAGCAATGCACTTGGGTCTTCCCTTCCACGTTTTTACTCTAGTTCTCAAAGGAGTACCTGAATTTTATTCTTTTCTTTTCTTTTCTTTTGATAAGTGAGGCTTATCAGCACTTAGTTCATTCTTAAGATTTACTGACATCAGAATTTGACAGATACGAATCAAGAATCTAGTTTGTGACTTAGTAATAAGATATACACAGTAAACTTGACTAAGCTCAATATCAGAATCTGCTTGATGAGTTTTCACATAAAAAATTAATTCAAATATGGGATTTCTAGTATGTTAAAGTCTACTAGGTCAGCATCTAGCACAGTTATCCTCATTGGATTGAATAGCCACAAAACATTCAAAACACTTATCAGAGTATATAAATCCACATCAGATAACAATCAGCATTTAATGAATTTTCAAATTAAGCATAGATTACATATAGATAATATAATTTGTAAACACTGATAATAAAGTATGATGCATGAGAACAAAAACTAAGCAGATTTAGAGAAAGAACCTGAAACCATTCCAAGTTCATTTACCAATCTTACAAAAGTAGCTTCACAAAGTGGTTTTGTGAAGATATCTGCTAGTTGTTGATCTGTTGGAACAAAATGCAATTCCACTGTACCTTAATCCACATGTCCCCTTATGAAATGGTACCTAATGCTGATGTGCTTTGTCATTGAGTGTTGAACTGGATTACCTGTCATAGTAATAACACTTTAATTATCACAGTATATAAGGATTTTATAAAATTCTAACCCATAATCCAGTAACTGATTCTTCATCCAAAGAATCAGTGCACAACAGCTTCCTGCAGCAATATATTCTGCTTCTGCAGTTGATGTGGAAATTGACTTATGTTTCTTGCAAAACCAAGAAACCAGTCTGCCTCCAAAAAATTGGCAGCTTCCACTAGTGCTTTTCCTGTCTATTTTGCATCCTGCGAAATCTGCATCTCAGTAACCAATTAGCTTGAAATCTGATTCCCTAGGATACCACAATCCTAAATCAGTTGTACCCTTAAGGTACTTGAAAATTCTTTTCACGTCTAATAAGTGAGGTTCTCTTGGATCAGCCTGAAATCTTGCACAAAGACATATAGCATACATGATATCAGGTCTAATTGTAGTTAGATAGAGTAAGGAGCCAATCATACCTCTGTAGTTAGTAATATCTACTGATTTACCAGTATCCTTATCTAACTTGGTTGCAGTGGCCATGGGAGTGGATGCAGTTGAACAATCTTGCATTCCAAATTTCTTCAGTAAATTTCTGGTATACTTGGATTGACAGATAAAAGTGCCTTCTGCAGTTTGCTTGACTTGAAAGCCTAAAAAATAGCTGAGTTCTCCCATCATACTCATTTGATATCTTGACTGCATTAGCTTTGCAAACTTCTCACACAGTTTGGAATTAGTAGAACCAAATATGATATCATCAACATATATCTGTACCAAAAGTAAGTCCTTTCTATGGTTGAGGTAGAATATAGTCTTGTCAATTGTGCCTCTGTGAAATCCACTTTCCAGAAGCAATTGAGCTAAAGTCTCATACCATGCTCTTGGAGCTTGCTTAAGGCCATAAAGTGCTTTGTCAATCCTGTAGACATGATTGGGAAATTTAGGATCTACAAAGCCTGGAGGTTGGTCAACATATACCTCTTCTTCCAATTCTCTATTGAGAAAAGCACATTTTACATCCATTTGAAAGACTTTAAACTTCTTGTGAGCAGCATAAGCCAAAAAGATCCTTATGGCTTCTAATCTAGCAACTGGTGCAAATGTTTCATCATAATCAATACCCTCCTGTTGGGAGTAGCCTTTAGCAACCATTCTTGCTTTATTCCTTATAATTATGCCATCACTGTCAGTTTTGTTTCTGAACACCCATTTTGTACCAACAACTGATCTGTTCTTTGGTCTTGGCACTAGGGTCCAAACTTTATTTCTTTCAAATTCATTTAACTCTTACTGCATTGCTTGCACCCAATCAGCATCTTGAAGAGCTTCTTCCACTTTCTTTGGTTCAGTCTGAGATAGAAAAGAATGATAGAGACATTCATTTAAAGTTGCAGTTCTAGTTCTGACACCTGTTTTAGGATCTCCAATGATTAAATCAGGTGTATGTGCTTTAGTCCATTTCCTTGCAGATGGAAGTTGATCTCTAGAACTGGATCCTCCCCCATGATCCATGTTGTCTCCATCATCATTTTCTGATACTCCCCTTGTAATTATGCTCTCTGAGATGTCAGAAATTGAATTTGATTTTTCAGGAGTTGAAGAATCAGAGCTTCCAGAATTATCAGAATTTGGCTCATCAGAACTAGATGAATTAGAACTTAAAGAGCCAGTGACAGGTTCTGATGCTTCTCGAGAGTCTTGAGATGTGGTAGGTTCTTCAGCTTGCTCCCCCTGGACAGGTCCATTTTCCTTTGGAGTTATTACCACAGTTTCAACGACATCAGAACTTAATCCATCAGAACTTACAGGATTAGGATTTAAGTCATCAGAATTTCCAAAATCAGAATTTAAATCTTCATTCTCAAATTTTAGCTGATCATGATCATCGAAATCTTCAAGTCCAGTAATCTTCTTATCATCAAAAGAGACATTGATAGATTTCATGACAACTCTTTTTCTCAAATTGTAGACTCTGAAGGCTTTTGTGGAAAGTGGATATCCAACAAAAATTCCTTCATCAGCTTTTAGATCAAATTTTGACAGCTATTCAGGATGAGTCTTAAGAACAAAACACTTGCAATCAAATACATGAAAGTATTTCATATTCGGCTTCTTTTTCTTCACCATCTCATATGGTCTTTTCCATGCTTGTTTATGAGTGTAACATTTTGTGTAAAACAAGCAGTCTGCATAGCCTCAGCCCAAAAATAGGTTGGCAGCTTTGCTTCATCAAGCATAGTTCGTGCAGCTTCAATGAGAGTCCTGTTCTTTCTTTCTACAACTCCATTTTGCTGTGGAGTTCCAGGTGCAGAAAATTCCTGTTTGATTCCATGATCTTTACAAAACTCTTCCATGATTGAATTCTTGAACTCAGTGCCATTATCACTCCTTATGATTTTAAAAGAATCTTTGATCAATTTATCCAGCTGTCTGACATGATCAGTTAGGGTAGATGCAGTTTCAGTCTTCTTGTGCAAGAAGTACACCCAAGTGTACCTTGTAAACTCATCCACTATAACCATAGCTTATTTCTTCTTTACAATAGACATGACATTGACTGGACCAAATAGATCAACATGCAGTAGGTGATAAGGCTCAAGAATTGATGACTCAGATTTGCTATTGAAAGAAGATTTTCTTTATTTTGCCTTCTGACATAAATCACAAAGGCCATTAGGAGCAAATACTGTTTTTGGCAGTCCTCTCACAAGATCTTTCTTTACAAGCTCATTTATATTGTTGAAATTTAAATGAGAGAGTTTCTTGTGCCAATTCCAGATTTCTTCAATTGATGCTCTACTTAACAGACAGATTGCAGAACCATCAGTACTTGTTGAAAGTCTGGCTTCATAAATGTTACCATGCCTGTATCCTTTCAGAACCACTTTGCCTGTTGAATTACTTATAACTTCACAGTGTTGTTCAAAGAAATCCACATGATCCTCTTTCACAGATTTGACTTATACTCAACAAATTGTGTTTAAGTACTGAGACAAGAGCTACTTTTTCAATGATGACATTCCCAAGATTGATCTTGCCATATGCCAGAGTTTTTTCAATGTTTCCATCTCCATAGGAAACATCTGGGCCAGCTTTCTCCACAAAATCTGATAGCAGGGCTTTATTTCCAGTCATATGTCCTGAACATCCACTGTCCAGAACTAGGATGTTTTTCCTGTTGCCCTGCGATCACAAAGACCACTAATGGTTAGTTTTAAGGACCCAGACTTGCTTGGATCCTTTGGCCTTTTTAAGTTTGTTAACATTTGCAGCGGATTTAACATCAGAGTTTATGCTAACAATTTTCTTATTAGTATTAACAGTATCAGACTTTGCATCATACTTTACACTAGAAGGAATTAAAGCAACTTTTTTCAAAGAAGGTTTTAACTGATAATAATCATAGTACAAGCTATGATATTCCTTACAAGTATAAATGGAATGCCATATACTACCACAATGAAAACAAGGATTTTGTGGCTTAAATCTAACGGACTGACTCTTAACTCCTGACTTAGAAGGTAAGGAGTTTATATTCATATTCTTCCTGCAAAAAGAAGCCAGATGGTTAGAGTTTCCATAATTATAGCATTTCTTTCTAGGAGCATTAGGAACAGGCATATAATTGTTACTTTTATTCACACCTTCCTTTCCATTCCTATTTTTCCTAGCTACCTTTACCTTGTTTACACTGGTAACCTCTTTCAGCTTATGTTTAACTTCAGTTGGTTTATCCTATTCTAATTTGTCAGAAGTTGACTCTGCTATCACTTCTGTCTCAATATCTTTCATCTTTTTAGAATCAGACTTTACAATTCTAGCTACAAATTTAACAGGATTTACATTTGCTTAGCTTGTTCAGTTCCTTTTTCACTTTTCTCATCTCCATAACCTAAGCCCTCTTTCCAGTTTCCACTACTTAGTATATCCTGAGTTGCTCTGCCAGAGTTAGTCCAAGTCCTGATAATCTCTCTCTTTTTCTAACTCAGTTTTTAGAGATTTATTCATTTTTAGCACTTCATCTTTAACATAGAAAGCATCATCTCTATCCTTCTGAGTTTGATGGAACATAACTAACTCTTTTTCTAAATAATCATTCCTCTTTTTAAAATTAAGATTTTCAGAAGTTAATCTTTCACATGTTAAAGTATGATCTCTATAGCTAATAAACATGGTTTTAAGATATAACCTCAACTCAGTAATATCATCAGTATGAAAGGCATAAGTTGTTTGAGGTACCTTTAACTCAGCAGCATTAGAACCGCTATCAGCATTTTCTATCAAAGCATAGTTCTCCTCATCTTCAGAATCTGAGGTGTTTGTCCAGCTTTTCTTCTTTGTGACAAGAGCCTTTCCTTTATCACTCTTTCCTTTCTTGCAGTCAGGAGATATGTGGCCTTTCTCACCACAGTTGTAGCATTTGGCATTTGAGTAATCTCCTCTGTCAGACTTTCCACCTTTGCCTTCAGATTTTCTGAAGCCCTTCTTATCAAAACTTCTACCTTTCCTGGAAAACTTCTTTCCCCTTCTGAATTTCCTGTAGGATATCTTTATGATACCCTTCACCATAAGAGCACACAACTTCATCATCTCTTCATCAGCATCTACTTGAGGTAGACTTTCAGTTTCTGAATCATCATCATCAGAACTTGATGATTCTGAATTAGACTTTATGATGAGAGCTTTTCCTTTTCCTTTCTTTGAGACAACCACTTTAGGGGATTCCTCCTCAGCATTAAGAGCAATTGTTCTTGACTTTCTCCCATGTCTCTTGCTTCTTTGATCCATCTCAAGTTCATAAGTCTTGAGCATTCCATAAATTTCATCAAGGGTAGTTTCATCAAGAGCATAGTTATCTCTTATAATAGTAGCTTTCAAATCCCAACTTTTAGGAAGAGCTAAAAGGAATTTTAGATTTGAATCTTCAATGTCATATTCCTTGTCCATCAGTGACAGATCATTCAAGAGTTTGACAAACATATCATATAAGTCAGTTAATGACTCATCACTTTTTGAGTCAAAGTGCTCATACTCTTGAGTGAGTATAGTCCTCCTGTTTTTCTTGATTGCATCAGTTCCCTGACACCTTGTCTCCAAAGCATCCCATATCTCCTTTGCAGTCTTGCATTGAATTACCCTATTTGACATGACATTATCAATGACACTATGCAACAAATGCCTTACCTTTGCATCCTTGGCAATAGATGAGATATCTTCAGCTATATATTCACTTTTCTCCTTTGGTATGGTCTTTGCTGGCTGATCTGCAACTACAACAGAGAGCTTGGTTGGCTTATACGGTCCTTCATTAATTCTGTCAAGGTATTCTGGATCTGTAGCTTCCAGAAACATAGCCATCTTCACGTTCCATATGGGATACTCAGAAGGTCTCAACATGGGAACCCTGATAGTCACATATCGACTATGGGTTTGAGTCTTTGCAGTTTCCTCAGTTTTGGCGGGCTTGGTTGGATTTTCTGCTTCTTCAGACATGATTGTTTTGGATCTTTACTGCATGTGTGTTAACCGAGATGCTATAATACCACTTGTTAGGTCACACAACACTGTAGAAGGGGGTTGAATACAGTGTAGAATACAATCAAATCGATTTAAAGCACCAGTAATAGAAAACAGATGTATTCGATATAATAAACTCTGTTACAATGAAAATATTCTCTCTTAGTGATGAACAAATATCACGAGAGCTGCTAGGTTATAATTGTATGATCTTCTCGATGATCGTAACTCTTATAGAGTAAACCGATGTCTGTGTTTATATAGACACACAGTTACAAGATAACTTCTAGTTGATATGGAATATAATTCTGTCTCCTAAAATATATCAACCAGATATCTTATATAATTCTTCTAGTCCTCTAACTCTTTCCATGCATATCTTCTTCTTGTCTTAGTCTCGATCTTCTTTCCTGTAAATCAGCTTCCTTCCTTAACTGTTAGTCCTCTAGTACTTAAGTTCCGATATCCATCTTCTGATATTATCTTCTGATAATCTAAGTCATGATATCCTTAAGTCCTGACTTCCAGTAAGTCCTGATTCCAGTAAGAACTGATATTTCCTGTTAGTTAAGATCTGAAAACTAAACATGAAACATATTAGACATGACATCTTAAATGTATCCAATAGTGGAGGGACCCTTATGTGGACGTTTCTTTAATTAGATATCTCATTAGCGGATTAAGAGAATAACAAACAACTTATATAGTAACGAAGACCATTTGTGCAATTTTTAAAATCTTAAAACAAGTTTTCGAAAAAGATTTTCTTAATAAATTTCTAAAAGATCTTTTACATAAAATGAGTTTTAAAAATTTGGTTATCAAATTTCTACTTGAGTTCTTGTTATTATAAGCAGAACATTTTTTGAAAGAATAATGGACCTAGATTGTGTATTTTTAGTTCAAAAGGCCAAGTAGACCTGCTAATATGGAGAAGTTTGAAATTTTCTCAGAAGAAGAGTGCAAACCTTGTTTAATAGTATTAATAATCAAATCAATATACGGGAATATTATTTACTCAATTTATAAAATTATTAAAGTTTGAAAAGTTTGGTTGACCCAAAAGAAGCCGAGATATGATTAAAGAAAATGGGGGGAATCTTCCAGACTATTGAAGAAGAATAATATTCATATTTAAATGATCACTCCTTCTTCCTTCTTCAATTATAATTTATTGACGTATGGATTCTTTTAATTATTTCGTTGCACTATTGTTCTGTACAAAACTTTCCAATTAAAGGTGTATCATCTCGCGTAAGGTCTATTCCTTGAAGTCTTTAAATGGAATAGTCCCGCGTAGTATATGGAATTACACATCGAATATAGGTATGATTTCAAGCCAATAAATGGTGTATATTTGCGTGCGAGGGATAATTGATACACGGATAACGTGGTGGTCACGAAGATATTAAATCAGATGGTTGATCTTGTTATGGGGATTTCATCAGTACATTAGATTGTAATAATGCGATACTCTTTAAGTTAGAATATTTTGACTTGAAATGGATTGGTTAGAAAACTGGACTAAGGTAAATTGACCATGAAAATAAGAAAATTAATGTGGCATTCATTTGAAAAAGTAAATGAATGTCGGGACGATAACTGAAGACTAAGGAATTCTTAATAATGACTCAGACAAGCGATTAACACGTTAAGCATCCTTCCATCACGGGAAGATACTTGTAAAGAAGTCTCAAGATTGAAGAAATCTTAATTACAAACAAATTTCTAGTGTGATCTTCAAGGAATTGTTAGGTTCCCTAACTTAAATAGATGAGTTATGGTAAATTTGACACTTATAGCGGGGCCAACGATGAAGAACCTATTGAGTGGCATTTATGACACTTTATAACACTCTATTAAGCTTTGAATTGATGTTTTTGTACTCAAGTTATTGGTGTTTTAATGTGTTTTCTAGTGTTTTTGCATTTCAGGCATTAATTCGGAAATCAGGTGAATTAGCATTGATTTGATGCTAATATGGTGTTACGATGGTATCCAAGGAATAAAGCTCGGGAAACCAACTCATTACAGCAAGAAAAGAAAGAAAAGTGGAATTTTGTCCAGGTGGCCGGCGCGCCTGCGCAGTCATAGCGCGCAGCTGCATCCAAACTACAGAGACACAGCGCACCCGCACTGATCAAGCGTGCGGTCGCGTCGGGTCGGGAACTTTGAATCCTGATTCTACTTGGCTTCTGATTGGAAGACTTCTACTTTGTGTGGGCTGCTATAAATACATAAATAAAGGATGTTTTTCATAAGGAGACGTACCAGAGCACAAGGAGAAGGCGTAAGAAGACCGTTTTAGCACGATTCAACGAAGGCGAAGAAGATCTAGTTTATACTTATGATTCTTTGTTATAAGTTGTAACTTTGGATGCTAGTTTTCTTATTCGTGAACCTATATTTTTGTTTCATACTTGGTTTATTATTTATTTAGTATAAAGACTATATTTATTATAACATGCTTTTATCGGAACCCACATTGATGATGAGTCTGATTATGGGCTAATCGTTATCGTGGGGTTCTAGCGGATTTACTTATGAATTTCTTTAGTTAATTTATATCGATGCCTTAGTGTGTGGTGATTATATGATAACCTAGTATTGGTTGTGCTTATTCGTCTTATGAGCATCGCGAACTTATAAGATAGCGTGTTAATCTTTAATGAAGCGACAGTGAATGAAAGGATTTAGAACTTGCCATGCTAGCACAGGTTCATGTGTTATTGTTATGCATGATTCATAGGTAATTTTAACCATCTTACTTGCCCTATATAATCATGATAGATAACTTTTGCATTAAGCCATTATGTTATCAAATTCTATAGACATATAGGGTCTAAATATAATTGGTGTCTATTCAGCTTCTATCTCTTTTGTGGATATCTGGTAGTATTATTCGTGCAACGAAAGTTGGCTTTTAGCAATTTCATGTTATCTGATTAGCGTCATCACCATTGCATGCTAAAATTAAGAACAATAAGGCTACTGAATGAAGTATTTAATGAAGTTAGAATCCTATGTTTGTCTCATATAATATTCAACTATTTACTCTGTTATCTCATTGCATGTTGAGTAGTATTTTAGTTATAATCAAAACCCAATTTGTTATCGTCTTAGCATTAAATAATAGCCATATCATTGTTGCATAAGTGCATAAATCACAAGGTTAACCTAAACGAGTCCCTATGAGAATGAACTAAAAATAATTCTATATTACTTACGATCGCATATACTTGCGTGAATATTAGCGCGTGTTTAGCCCTAACAAGTTTTTGGCGCCGCTGCCGAGGACTATAGTGTTAACTTTTAGTTTATGTGTTTGTCATCAGTGATCGTTAAAGTTCATTAACTCGGACATTGTTACTTACCTACTCTTTTTCTTGTCGTGTTTCAGGTACTCTAACGATCGTGTATGCATACGCGTTCGCGAGCTCGTAGGAGAATTTTGGATAAAGACGAGGAAGAAGTTGTAGTGGAGCGAAGGGAAGATTTTGAGGATGAAGAGAAAGTAGAAGAAGAAGAGAAAATCGAAGAACCAGTTTAGTAGATATGGGAGATCAAGCGGATAATCCTAAGGCTTTGATGGACTATTCTCAGCCGAAGATCAATGATATTTAGTCAAGCATCATCAAACCAGCCATCATGACTAACACTTTTGAGATCAAGTTGAGCATAATTAAGATAATACAGAACTCAGTTCAGTTTCGGGGTTCTCCTACTGAAGACCCCAACATGCTCCTCAGGTATTTCATCGAGAACTGTGACACTTTCAAGCTCAATGATGTGACTGAAGATGCTATCAAGCTACGACTATTCCCATTCTCTTTGAGGGATAAAGCGAAGTTCTGGTTACATTCTCTACCACTGTTGAGTGGCATTTATGACACTTTATAATGTTTTATTAAGCTTTGAATTGATGCATTTATACTCAAGTTGTTGGTGTTTTGATATGTTTTCTAGTGTTTTTGCATTTCAGGCATTAATCTGGAAATAAGGTGAATTAGCATTGTTTTGGTGCAAATATGGTGTTAGAATGGTGTCCAAGGAATAAAGCTCGGGAAGCCAACTCATTGCAGCAAAAAAAGACAGAAAAGCAGAAGTTTATCCTGGAGCAGGGCGCGCATAAGACTCCGTTAGGGATGTCACCATTTCAGTTGGTTTATGGTAAGGAGTGCATTTACTGGTGGAGCTAGAGCATAAAGTGTATTGGGCTTTGAAGAAGTTGAATCTGGATTTGGATGCAGTTGGTAAGAAGAGGATGCTTCAATTGAATGAGCTCGACGAGTTTCGACTTCAAGCTTATGAGAACAACAAAATGTATAAGGAAAATATCAAGAGGTGGCACGATTGGGGTCTAATGTTCAAATCATTTGTGCCAGGGCAACAAGTTCTTTCATTCAACCCTCGTCTCCGTCTTTTTCCTGGAAAGTTGAAGTCAAGGTGGTCAGGGCTGTTTGTTGTCAAAACTGTGTTTCCACATGGAGCGATGGAGATTTTTGAGAATGATCCGGGCCAAGCATTCAAGGTAAATAGTCAGAGGTTGAAGCATTACTATGGTGACAAGGCAAACCGCGAGGTGGTTAGTGTCGTTTTATTGTCCGTTTGATCTCGAGTTTTTACATCAAGCTAACGACGTAAAGCAAGTGCTTCTTGGGAGGCAACCCAAGTGTGTTGTACATTAGTAGGTAGAGGAAGCAAGAAGAAAAGATAAAAACACAAATAAAATCAGAAAAACAAAAAATTTAAGGGCCAACTTCAGAAACCAAGCGCGCCCGCGCTGATCTAGCGCGCAGCCACGCCAATTTGGAAGAACGTGAGCACGCCCGCGCTGGTCTAGCATGCGGTCGCGCTGGGGTCCCGATTTAGAAAAATGTAAATAGCAGTTTGTGAAGAGAAAATCGGGGTTTTTAATAGAAAATTAATTCATGCCCGAATTTTACTCTCCCACATCCTAAATTTCCCTCTCCAAATCAAACCCATTATTCCCACTATTCCCATAATCAATTCTTCACTTCTATTCCATATCTAATTCTCTTTTCACCTCCTATATATACATACAGTTTTACACAAACTTCTCCACCACTTCACAAATTCTCTAACTCAAATTCTCTCATAAACACATAACTCTTATTCTCTTTAATCAATCCCAAAGGCAACCAAGAGACAAAGAACTCAAGTAAGCAGCAGCACCACCGATTCTTCTAGTGCGGGTGGTGTGAGGCCGAGGTTTTCTACTCCTGAGGCTGAAGCGGATTATACGAGGCTTCTCTCGAAGCCTACGGACAAAGAGCGAGGTTTTCTGCCATCGAGGAAGGGTTGTAAGTTATTGGAGATGATTCTAGAGATGGGCCAGGTTCCTTTTTGTGAGGCACCCGCTGTTGTGCCAGTTAGTATTGTTCCAAAGTTCTATGCTAATGCGAAGGCGGAGAAGAATGGCTTCACGATAGTTAGGGGGATAACTGTGGAGTATAGTGCTGATACGATAAGGAGGGTGATTGAGTAACCCGCGAGGAGGCCCGTTCAGGACACCTGGAATGATAAGACTCCGGAGGATTTGGATTTGATTGTTGCTACTCTATGTGTGCCTAAGACTTATTGGAAGTTCAAGAGGGGCACGACTGATTATTCTACTTTCCCTGCTTCTAGCATGAACAAGTTTTCCCGTGCATGGAACGCGTTTATTTATGCTAAAATCATGCCATCTTCTCATGTGCATGATGGACTGTGGAGCGTGCACGGTTGTTGTGGGGCATTCTTTAGGACGATTATATGGATCTTGGGATGGTGATTTATCAGGGTATTTTGAGGTTCTTGAGGGGGAGTACTACGGGGTCTATACCCTATGCGTCCATAGTGATGAAGTTGTGCTTGGCAGTTAGTGTTCGTTGGCCAGCACACGACTAGCTACATATCCCGAGTGCTCCTATTGACAACACTAATTTAGCGACGATGCAATAGTGGGATGGAGGCAAGCCCGATTTGAAGGGGCTTGGATATACTTTTGACCATCTACCTGGTGGGAGGCCAACTGCTGGGACAACTCATACGAGCAAGACTGCGTGGAGATCTCCGCTAGGAGATGAGGCAGGGCCATCACAGCAGGAGCAGGAGGAGGTAGGAGCTGATGTTGGAGCTGGTATGAGCATGGCGCAGTGTAGGCGTCTAGCGAGGAGGATGGATGCGATGAATGACATCCATAGCAGTTTTGCACGTGATCTCACCCAGGCATTGGGGACAGCTTTCAGAGCCACAAGTGTTGACATCCAGTGGCCAGTATTTGGTGATGATTCCGTGTATCCACCTCCAGACATGCCTGACACTCCACCCGTTGAGGGTGAGGATCCTGATTTCGAGTAGGTATGCCTGATTCCTTACTATTACATTCACTAAGGACAGTGAATATTTTATATTTGGGGGTAGTAGTTGAAGGAATATGTTTTGTGTGAGTCGCATATAGTTTGCATATTCATGATAGTTTAGTTCATATAGTTGCATTTTTTCCATGTAGTTTTTTTTTTAATTTTTTGGTAATTTTTATGATAGTTTGTTCATATAGTTCATGCATTTGCATTATAACATGATCCCTTAGATGATTTTTCCGATTAACTTGTGATATTAATGCTAGTGTAGTGATGTCGTATTTAGTGATGTTGAGTCATATCGAGTTGATTTGCATGCTGGAGACACTTGTATTTCACTAAGTGTTATAGGTTGCTTGAGTGTTAGATCAAGACCATGGTTTGTTTGTTTATCGAGGTTTAATCGCTTGTTTATATTTAAAATTTGAGATATTCTCTTAATGATAAAATAACATGGATTTTTAGAAATTGGAAAAGATATGGATTTCATTGCTTGTTGTTGTGTGTCAAATGGCTAGTACCCGTCTTATATTTATATGAGTAGTCTAGGGTTGAATGAGATGGAGCGAAACACACTCATTCAGAAATTTGTGAATAATAAGAGAAAAGAAAAAAAGAAAAAAAAAGAAAAAAAATAAGTGTTATGTATAATTGATCACGAGTGGGCTCTTTAGTACTCGAGTTATTAAGTTCTTAGGGGACTTTGTGCCTAGTGACCTAAGGCTTTTATAATCTGGGATCTGCTAACCTAACGCTCGCTACATGAGTACTATTGTATAAGTCTTTTGTGGAACTCACTCATTGCACGGTCAAATAAGCATATTTGTGTTGTTTGGTTGTGAATAAAAGCATTAATCCATATAAAAATCCAATATAAGATAAAAGTGTTATAAGTTATTTTGAGTCTAGCTTTTTATTTTATTTATAACCTAGCGATTGCCTTAATAAGTAGTGGGTCATTGTTTATTGATCTAGTCGTGATAGTATATCTGTAAGCATTTGCACACACGCACATCTCTACTTTGTAAGTTAATTTGTATGGTTTGATTGATCTTTATATGAGTAACTGCGTTTGTTGAGATGTTGCTTGTTAATTGGTTTAGTTATTCTATGGGGATCGTTGTATTCATTCAGTTGGATTCATGTATCTTTGTTTTTTGTCTTTGAGTCTGTTTATGCTTGAGGACAAGCATCGATTCAAGTTTGGTTATATATTGAGTGGCATTTATGATATTTTATAATGCTCTATTAAGCTTTGAATTGATGCATTTATACTCAAGTTGTTGGTGTTTTAATGTGTTTTCTAGTGTTTTTGCATTTCAGGCATTAATCCGGAATTCAGGTGAATTAGCAATGTTTTGGTGCTAATATAGTGTTAGGATGGTGTCCAAGGAATAAAGCTCGGGAAGCCAACTCATTGCAGCAACAAAGGACAGAAAAGCAGAAGTTTATCCAGGAGCATGCCGCGCCCGCGCCCAAACAACAAAAAGCCAGCGCGCCCGCGCTGATGAAACGCGCGGCCGCGCCGGGTCGGGAATTCAGAATCCTGATTCTACTCAATTTCTAATTGGAGGACTTCAACTTTGCATGGGATGCTATATATACTTAAATAAAGGACGTTTTCAAGAGAGGGACGTACCGGAGCACAAGGAGAAGGCGTAAGAAGTCCGTTTTAGCACGATTCAACGAAGACGAAGAAGATCTCGTGTTTACTTGTTATTCTTTGTTCTAAATTGTAACTTGGATGCTAGTTTTCTTATTCGTGAACCGATACTCTTGTTTCTTACTTGGTTTTATTGTTTATTCAGTATAAAGACTATGTTTATTATACCATTCTTTCATCGGAACCCATGTTGATGATGAGTTCGATTATGGGCTAATCGTTATCGTCAGGTTCTAGCGGATTTATTTATGGATTTCTTTAATTAAATTATTTTGATACCTTAGTGTGCGGTGATTGTATGATAACCTAGTATGGGTTGTGCTTATTCGTCTTATGAACGTCACGAACTTATAAGACAGCGTGTTAATCTTTAATAAAGCGACGATGAATTTAAGGATTTAGAACTTGCCATGCTAGCATAGGATCATGTGTTATTGTTATGCATGATTCGTACGTAATTTTAACCATCTTACTTGCCCTGTGTAATCATGATAGATAACTTGTGCATTAAGCCATTATGTTGTCAAATTCTATAGACATATAGGGTCTTAATATAATTGGTGTATATTCAGCTTTTATCTCTTTTGTGCATGTCTGGTTGTATGTTATTCGTGCAACGAAAGTTGGCGTTTAGCAGTTTCGTGTTGTCTGATTAGTGTCATCACCATTGCATGCTAAAATTAAGATCAATAAGGCTATTGAATTAAATATTTAATGAAGTTAGAATCCCATGTTTGTCTCATATAATATCCAACTCTCTTTAATCTCTTAGTTATAATTGTTAGTTTAATTCGTAGTTAATAATCAAAACCCAAATTGTTATCATCTTAGCATTGAATAATAACCATATCATCGGTGCATAAGTGCATAAATCACATAGTTAACCAAAGCCAGTCTCTGTGGGACTGAACTGGAAATAATTATATATTACTTCCGATCGCATATACTTGTATGCATATTAGCGCGTGTTTAGCCCTAACAACCACCAGGATCTATCACCAGGTGGGAGGATCTTGCTCAAAAGTTTCTCACTAAATTCTTTCCTATGGCAAAGAATGCTGCAATCAGGAATGTTCCTACTCAGTTTGCTCAGCAAATTGGAGAATCTCTGTGTGAGGCTTGGGATCGATACAAAGAGATGCTAAAAAAGTGCCCATACTATGGCATGCCTGATTGGATGATTATAAACTATTTGTACAATGGTTTAGGCGCACAATCTAGACCCATGCTCGATGCAGCATCTGGTGGAGCCTCTACAATGGTTTAAGTTATATTGAAGCTTATGAGTTGATTGAGCTAATGGCAGCTAATGAATACCAAAATCCTACGTAAAGAATGTTGCAAGGCAAAGTAGCAGGAATTCCGGATGTGGATATAACTACTGCTATAGTTGCTCAACTTTAAGCTTTGATGATGAAAGTGGACTATTTGGCTAATTATGGAGTTAATCAAATCACTAGTGTTTGTGAGCTTTGTGCGGGGGAACATGAAACATAGCAGTGTGCTATTTCTAGTGAATCAGCTCAATTTGTGAGCAACTTTCAGAGATCACATCAACAAGCTCCAGCCACTTATCATCCGAATAACCACAATCATCCTGACTTCAGCTGGAGCAACAATCAGAATGCGGTGCAAAAATCTTATCAACCATACACGCAAAGCAGTATAACCCTCCTGGTTTTCAGCAATCACAATATGCCCCTAGGCACAACTTCAACTTCAGCAGTTACCGCAAGCTAATGAAAAATCTGAATTGGAGGAGTTGAGGCTCATGTGCAAGAGCCAAGCTGTGTCTATCAAGACCTTGGAGAATTAGATTGGGAAAATTGCTAATACATTACTGAATCGTTAACCTGGCACGCTTCTGAGCGCTACTGAATTTCCATGAAAGAAGGAAGCTAAGGAGCATGTTAAGGAAATTACATTGAGGTCTGGTAAGGTTGCGAATCCTAAAAAAGCTAAGACTCCAAATTCTGAAGTGGTGGCTGAAGAAGAAGAAGTACAAAAGGAAGACGAAGTGGAACCAAGGAAGACTAATGTTGAGCACACTTCTCCTGAGGGTAATACAGGGGAGAAACAGATCTATCCTCCACCTCCTTTTCCTAAGAGGTTGCAGAAGAAAAAGCTGGATAAGCAGTTTGCGAAGTTTCTGGAGGTGTTCAAGGAACTTCCCATCAACATACCTTTCGCTGAAGCTCTTGAATAAACGTCTAGTTACGTGAAGTTCATGAAAGGTATTCTCTCTAGGAAGGTGAAGCTTGATGACTTAGAGACCGTTGCTCTCACGGAGGAATGCAATGTTGTGCTGCAACAGAAAGGTGTCATTGGAAAGGTGTCATTTGATTAGTGTCTATGTGACTTGGGAGCTAGCATCAATCTGATGCCCTTGTCAATCTTTAAAAAGTTGGACTTGCCTAATCCAAAGCCTACTTACATGACTTTGCAATTGGCCGACCGTTCTATTACATATCCGCGAGGTATTGTGGAGGATGTCGAATGGTTATATAGATATACACGTGTTTTATATGAAACTTGATTGTATCTTGTGATGAAATATTTCTATCGAAACCAATAACCCTAATTTCGTAAAATGACAAGTATATGTATTTTCTAAAAAATATGAATACCGAACCGATTTTCAAGAACGTGAACCCTAAGTGTTGCGTGTGTTATTATCATATATATAATTACGAGTCAGGATTTAATATCGTATGGGTAGGTTGGTTAGCGAGGATATGTCAAGCATACATGTTCGTCTAACGTAGGGTATTTCAACTCTGTAGGTTCTAGTCGAACGACTTAAGAATTGAAGTCGAAATAAAGTTAACCTAGTGATCAGTCGACAAGCTCAGCGAGGTTCCAAGCAAAGGACCTGAGTGTCAAAGTCAAATCCAGGATAGTCTACTAGTAAGGCGATAAAGCCGAGCGTCCAAGTCAGTCCAAGGTCAATCAGTGATAGTTATAAAGCTCTGCAAGGCAAGTACCCCTGACCATTCTTTTATGGTTCAGTATATATGAATTGCTAATGTTTTAATCTCGTAATAGAACAGAAACGTTTTAAGTTACGTATCCCCTATAGTTATAAATCATTGTTTTAAATCTGTTTTGGGGAAAAGTAACTTTGAAATGTACCTATCTCGAATGAAATGATTTGTGAACTCGATATTATATGTGTGCTGTTAAAATGAATGGTTTTGAAATGAGTTAGGTACAAGTAATTTTGAAAACTGGATAAAACGATCCGATATGGGATACATAGGGGCCAGAGTAGGCCTATTCAGGTGGGGTAAGAGGCTAATTCGGTTGCGTGTAATATATAACCGATTAGTCCAGTGGGTCAGAAACCTAGCTAGTCTCTGAGTTCCGGAACAGGTAAATAGGATGGCAATTAGAGCCCTCTGGTGCTGATAGCCTGATCAGTTGTCTTCACATATCCGTACGTAACTGATTTGGCTTTGTAATTCTCATAACGGAACAAGTAGTTTATACAGTGGATTTGGAAATGAAAATGGCATGCTAGAATTAAACTCTAGTATTTGTACACAACACACTACTACGTTTGTTTTGTTGATAGCATGCTAGTTTTGGAATATCCAGTTTATGAATGTTTATCATGTTTTGCAAACGAGCTATAATCTCTGTTCCTAACACTGTTTTATCATAAATTATTTTACTTGTTATTCATATAGTGTTACTGCTGAGCAATTGATTGCTCACCCTTGTAGAATGTTTTATATATGTATTGCAGATGCCAAGGAGATTTTTCCGCGGTAGTCAGGGAAAAGTTCCAGTTCCTTCCATGTCAGGCTCCTCTGAGGTAGTTGTGTTGGACCAAAGATGGTCTGTTGAGTTGCTGTATTAAGATAGTTTGTTTCATATTGTTTGTAGTAGGTTGGTTTTGTAGCTGATATAACCTAATTCGTACTTAAACCTAGAAAAGGTCTTGGTAAAGGGGTCATAGTTGTGTATTATTAATAATTTGGATTTTATTATGTGGTTATTATTGTTGTTGGTGATATCAACTCCTGACCCCGGGGTTGAGGCTGTCACAGTTGGTATCAGAGCTACAGGTATGAGTCCCTGGTTTAGGTTAGGAATAGAGTCAAAAGGGTACAGGAAGTTTTATATATAGATGTGAACGAGTAACTCAATCAGAGGAGCGAGTCTATGAGTTTTGGTCAAGGGTTTCGGAGATGTAACCCTGACGTCTATTGAGGATTGGCTGGAACTACCCTAACCTAGAGTACATTTCCTTCGTATATGTATTATTAGTAATGTCCGATAGAGATTTTTAGCTTCCCTCTCGAGAATTCGAGTCTGATTGAGAGAACTCAACTTCTGAGCAGACCCTAGATGTGTCAGCTGAAGAGACGCCAACGTTATTTCTAAATATCACATTTTCTATGTTAAGGAATGTTATTGGACCGATTGTGTGACCTTAGTGAGCTCGTATAATATGATAATAGTCAGTGGCTGCTATGACGGCAAGTTCTATAGTGAATGTGGATCAGAACGGGAGGTGGTATCTTTGAACGCTTATACTTCTTTCTTGAAATGCATTTTGTTTACAGAGTTAATGTTTCTTATCATATAAGTTACTTACTTTTCCTGTAAGAAAGTTGAGAAATCGGAGTAAGCCATTTAGGGTTTTATTAGTTCAATTATAAATTAAATTTTCCCCCTCCTTGGTAATTTTTTTTATTTAAACATTATTTCCTTCCTCGGTAATTCAGTCAGTTGATTGAGGGCAAACAATGCTTATGATTTGACTCTTTGTCTAGGTGACAAAGGGTCTGGTGGGATGCCACCGAGTTCTGTGTTGTGAACTATGCGGTACTAAGACTGGCCATCTTATTTACTTGTATAGTCACTCTCAGTCATACCTACATCTTCTTCACTATTCCTCCTCATTCGATTTCCTTGATTTTGAAATTTCATTTGGTATTCCATGATAATAAACTCCTTCAGTGATCTCTGCGATTAGACATCCTTGATTAATAGAAATAAATGAAAGTTGACTGTCAGGAAGAATGAAAGCCCTATATGAGGATGTTATTTAAAAATAATGGTACTAGCAAGGGTTCAGGATCTAATAATGGAGTTATAGCCTCAGGAAGGGCAATCCAGTGATTGATGAATCAGTTGAGGGTGATAAGAAATCATCCTTAGAGGAAATGTTGGTTGAAATTTGGACCATGGTGCCTAGAAGAGTCCAGCGTTCCTTAAGCTTGACTTGAATTACTAGTTGGCTCTGTGTAATTGGTGGCTGATATAGCCGGCCAAGTTTCATTGTATACCAATTTAGTTTTGCTATGGTAATTGAGTAGTGACGGGAAGTTAGGCAGTTGCTGTTATATTGAAGAGCCATACTACAATGTTTAGTTTCTTTGTATTTCAGTTTTCCTGTGCTGTTGTTGATTCCGCTACTGTCATTGTTGTTATGTTACTAGTGCTATTAATCTTGATCTCTTTTACAAGTGGACCCGATATTAAAGACATGGGTATTGTGATTGGGCAGCATTTTCCTGATATAGGTGCACCATTTAAACGATGATATTTTCTGTTAGACATTCTTGTTATGTTTTTGAATAGATTCCCTGTTATATTTCGGGAAAATGCCACCCAAGAAAACTACCCAGTCTAAAGAAAATAGCAGTAGTTTTGCGGGGGTCCAGCTATAAATGAAATTCTGGATTTGTTGCGCCAGCAGCAGCAACAGCAGTTGCAGTTAATCCAACAGATTCAGCAGCAACAACATTAACAATGAGAGCTAAACCAAACTACTAGTTTTAAATCCTTTCAGTCTGTTAAGCCCCAGAGTTCAAGGGCGAAGTGGATGTTGTTACCAGAAATTGGCTTAAGGAAATGGAAAAGTCATTATCCCTCACTCAAGTAAGTAACGATTTTAAGACAGAGTATGTGAGCTACTTTCTTAAGACTGAAGCAAATTATTGCTGGGAATCCACTCGGGCGTTTGAAAGAGAAGGCCCTGTTCCATGGGCTAGATTTACCGAGTTATTTTTGGAAAAGTACTTCCCTGACTGTGTGCGGAGTCACATGGAGATTGAGTTTCTAGAATTGAAGCAAGGTGAAAAAATGTGATAGAGTATGAGGCCAAGTTTACAGAATTGGCCCGATTAGTTCCTGAGTATGTAAGTACGGAAATTCAGAAGGCAAGGAGGTTTCAACAAGGGTTGAAGCCTAAAATTCACAGAGGAGTTGGGGCATTGCAACTCCAGACATACTCCTCTATGGTTCAGGCCACCCTGGTAATAGAAAGTGACCAGAAGTTGGATGTTAAGGAAGAGAGTGATAAGAAAAGGAAGTCTGAAGGTGTTATGGACAGGGTAGACCAAGGAGAATCCAGTTGAGAATTTAAAAATCAGTTTGGCCGAAACAGGATTAAAAGATTCAGAAGACAGAGTTTCTCCTAGACTAAGTCTGATACTACCTCGGTTGCTTCTACTCCAGCTCAGTCAGTCAAGTCAGCAGTGGATTGCAAGTTCTGTGACTGGAGACACAGTGGTTTATGCAAAAAGAATATGCAATGTTTCAAGTGTGGTCATAAGGGTCATCATGCGTCGGAATGCAACCCAGAAAATCCAGGAGTTACGTGTCACAATTGTGGAAAGGTAGCGCATATTGCGAGGAGTTGTAGAACGATTATTTAAGATACAAATCCCAAGGCCAACATCCAGCACAACTAGAGGCAGAACTTTCAAAAGGACCAAGAGATCGAGTATTTAGAAGTTAGATGTAGTTGCAGTTGATCTGACACCCCTCAAGCTAGAAGAGTTGATGTGATTTGAGGATCAGGTTGGTTGTCCTGTGGTATGGCAAGGAGTAGTTCTAAAAGAAGCGGAGTGTATAGTGTACATAAGCCAATAATAAGGTAAGTTTCTGGATGTAGAAGCAATATAAGAAGTTCTTCCAATCAAGCGAGAAAATGAGTAATAAGCTAAGGATATAAGGTAGATCCACCATGAGTAAAGATACGAAGAAGAAAATACTTAAGCTGGAGGAAGTTTGAGTAATAAATAAATGTCCTGGAGTCTCTGGAGGCTAGTGAAACGAAATAATTAGTGCGATAATTATAAAAGTTATTGGAAAGAGGAAAGCAAACATACCCGATATAGTCCATTGGGGTACACCAGTGATGTTGTTGGAGAAGAGGGGTGAAATGATGAGGTTGTGTACTGATTAGCGGGATTTTAACAAAATGACGAATAAGAATAAGTAACCCTATTAAGAATTGATTATTTATGTGACTTAATTCAAGGAGTGTGTTATTTTTCGAGGATTGACTTAAGATCCAGCTTGAGGACATCTCAAAGATTGTGATTAGAACGAGTTATGAGCATTGCAAGGTTGGTGATATCATGTGGAGTAACAAGTGTATGAGTCATCTATAAGGATTTAAAGAACATAGTGTATAAAGAGTACTTGGATAAGCAAATTTTATTTATTGATAACATCCTCAGCTATTCAAAGATTAAGAAAGTCTGTGTAGAACGCCCAAGGATTTCCCTACGAAGTTTACAAGGGAAGCAAATATATATTAAGTTTTCAAGTATGTATTTTGACTGAGAGTAACAAACAATTCTGATTATCCTATTAACGACCATTTAAGCAAAGCCGGTGTAATAATAGATGCCCTGAGTAGAAAAAAGGAATTGAATGTGATTAAGATTCCTGAGGAAATTGAAAAAAGTAAAAGTAAAAGTAAAAGGTGATAAAAAGTGAATATATGAAATTACTTTCTAGCCTAGACGGATGAGAATGAGTAAGAGGTGTTTGGATGTTTGGAACTAAGTTGAAAATGAGTACTACCTATCATCTTTAGATGAAAGGTCAAAGTGAGAAGATGATTCGAACAATATAAGAAATGTGGAGAGTATATATGTTGGGTTTAAAAAGAAAACTGAAGTAATCACCTATTATGGATTGAGTTTTCTATGCTAATAGTTATCATATTAGTAAGAGAATGCTACTTTGCGAAGCTTTGTATGGACATAAGCGTGAGTCCTCACTCTATTGAAAGAAAGTGGGAGTAGAGATATTATTAAGTCCTGAGCTATTTCAGTACCTCAAGAGTGTAGTGGTGTTGATTCGGAAGAGAGTTGAAACAGTTAGGGATAGACAAACAAAGAAATCGAATTTGCATCGAAAGAATATGAATATATAGAATTAGGATCGTGGTACAGGAAAAAGTTTCACCTTGAAAGAGATTGGTTAAGCTTGAATAGAAGGGACAAGTAGAGTCCTAAATGTATTGAGCCATTCGAGGTATAAAGAAATATAGGTAAAGGTGTCTATGAGTTGGTGTTGTCACCACAGTTGCAATATATATATATATATAATGTGTTCCACGTGTCAATGTTAAGGCGATATGTATCTGATGCAAACCAAGTCATTGATTAGGAGCCAATAGGCTCTTATCCAAATTTATTCTCCGTGGAATGACCGATCCAGATCTTTGATCATTAAGAGCGAGTCCTTAGGAATGAGTTTATATCCCTAATGAGTATGCTTTGAATAAATCCTTGAGTCGAAGAGACTACCTGGAAGTTAGAGTCAAGACTGCTTGACAAATATCCTCACTTATTTAAGTCAGATTCTGAGGACAAAATCTTTTTAAGGGGGGAAGGATGTAACGACTCGTATACTTTTATATTTAATTAAAGTGTAATTATGGAATTATTAAATGAATAATATATGTGTATAGCTTCTGTCAGCTATGTGTTGTTTTATTTGTATCTATGTGTGTGAATTATGGTGTCCAGGGTGGTTCGTGTAATTAATTATTAAGTATACTGAATTGTGTTCACTTTTAAAAGTGGATTTAATGCAAATTTATTTGCATAAATATTTGAAATGTCTTTAAAATGGTTTTTATGGTTTTATAATTACAATAATTATTTTTGGGATTTTATTAAAATTTAGAAATCAATATTTTATCGATTATTTAGCCCTGTATGATTTTCTGATTGTTTTTATTTGTAAAATATGTATTTAATTTCAGAATTCTTCAAAAATTACGAAACTCATATTTTATTAAGTTTGAATTATTCCGAGAATTTTAAAATTATTTTGGAAATTTTTGGAATTAATTTCACCCGTGCGTCGATTCGTTTAATTGTTAAAAGCGGTTACAAATTGCATATCAGAAATTATTTTAAAATTATGAAATTTATGTTTTTATAAAGTTCGGGATATTTGTAACATTTTAAGACTATTTTCGTAATTTTCTGGAATTGTTTTGTGTGCACCTCGATCCGTTAATGTCGAATTTTGGGATAAAAATTGGGTCGCGGGAAATTCATATCAATCTCTTTTGATACGTGTCCACATCTTATTACTCTGTAGACACGTGTTGTGCATTGACTGGGAAACAAAAATGATAATAAAAAAAAACAACAGAAAACTCTCCTCCCTTGTCTTTCTTCTCTCTATCGCGTGTAATCTCTTGGCTCAGTCTCTCTCTCTGCAAATTCTTCTTGTTTCTCTCTCACTCCCTTTTCCTCCCTTCTTTTTCTTTCTTCTCGTCTGTGTTTGCCCGGCTTCCGGTGAGTGCTGCCATTTTTTTACCTTTTTCCGGCTGTTTGTTCCGGCCATCCCTGTAATTATGGTTATACCGTTGCTACTAATTATATATATATACATATGTATACAGATGTTTATGTCTGTGATTAAGACGGTAATCGTGGTGTTGCCTCCTCCTCGGGTTTTCGGTGAGGTGCGGCGGTGCCGTGTGCTGCGCGTGTATACTGCGACTTGTACATTTTCTTAGTTGCCTTCTATTGCCTTAATTCGATTGTGTTGATGTTGTTTTATTTTATTATTTCTGCAGAAAGTGAATTGAATGGATTGTGAAAATATAAATATAATTTTCGTGCAGAAATTCCATAGTGAGGTTATTGGTGAAATTTCGTATGGAAACCCGAAATTTGTCGGGTACCGACGAATTTTTGCCGCCGTCGGCGATGAGAATCGGCGAGCCGACGGTGGACCTTGATGAATTAATTCTGAGTCCTAAAATTTTAAAACATTTATTTAATTTGTAAAATTATTTTTGAAACGAAAATTATATATTTTATATCGGAGTCGAGCGCGTAAATTGGTTAATGAATTGTAATACTTGGATTGATTGTTGGAATGGTTGTTGGTTGAGACGTCGATTTGTTTGACAGGTAGTCCGATAAACAAAGGAGACGCTGTCCGATTTTCGGAAAAATTACCTACGGAAATACGGGAGCGTATCCGACGATTATTGCGACGTCAAGTGGTTATATAGATATATACGTGTTTTATATGAAACTTGATTGTATGTAACCATAATATTGTAAAATGATAAGTATATGTATTTTCTAAAAAAACGAACACCGAACCGATTTTCGAGAACGTGAACCCTAAGTGTTGCGTGTGTTATTATCATATGTATAATTACGAGTCAGGATTTAATATCGTATGGGTAGGTTGGTTAGCGAGGATAAGTCAAGCATACCTGGTCGTCCAACGTAGGGTATTTCAACTCTGTAGGTTCTAGTCGAAGGACTTAAGAATTGAAGTCGAAATAAAGTTAACCTAGTGATCAGTCGACAAGCTCAGCGAGGTTCCAAGCAAAGGACCTGAGTGTTAAAGTCAAATTCAGGATAGTCTACTAGTAAGGCGATAAAGCCGAGTGTCCAATTCAGTCCAAGGTCAATCAGTCATAGTTGTAAAGCTCTGCAAGGCAAGTACCCCTGACCATTATTTTATGGTTCAGTATATATGAATAGCTAATGTTTTAATCTTGTAATGGAACAAAAACGTTTTAATTTACGTATCCCTTGTAGTTATAAATCATTGTTTTAAATCTGTTTTGGGGAAAAGTAACTTTGAAAGGTACCTATCTCGAATGAAATGATTTGTGAACTCGATTTTATATGTGTGTTGTTAAAATGAATGGTTTTGAAATATGATAGGTACAAGTGATTTTGAAAACTGGATAAAATGATCAGATATGGGATACATAGGGGCTAGACTAGGTCTATTGAGGTGGTGTAAGAGGCTAATTCGGTTGTGCGCAATATATAACCGATTAGTCCAGCAGGTCAGAGACCTAGCTAGTCTCTGAGTTCCGGAACTGGTAAATGGGATGGCAGTTAGAGCCGTCTGGTGTTGATAGCCTGATCAGCTGTCTTCACATATCCGTACATATCTGATTTGGCTTTGTGATTCTCATAACGAAACAAGTAGTTTAAGTGGATTTGGAAATGAAAATGGCATGCTAGAATTAAACTCTTGTATTTGTACACAGCACACTACTACGTTTGTTTTGTTGATAGCATGCTAGTTTTGGAATATTCAGTTTATGAATGTTTACCATGTTTTGCAAACGAGCTATAATCTTTGTTCCTAACACTGTTTTATCATATATTGTTTTACTTGTTATTCATATAGTGGTACTGCTGAGCAATTGATTGCCCACCCTTGCAGAATGTTTTATATAGGTATTGCAGATGCCTAGGAGATTCTTCCGCGGTAGTCAGGGTAGAGTTCCCGTGCCTTCCGTGTCAGGCTCCTCTGAGGTAGTTGTGTTGGACCAAAGATGGTCTGTTGAGTTGTTGTATTAAGATAGTGTGGTTCATATTGTTTGTATTAGGTTGGTTTTGTAACAGATATAACTTAAGTCATACTTAAACCTGGAAAAGGTCTTGGTAAAGGGGTCATAGTTGTGTATTATTAGTGATTTGGAATTTATTATGTGGTTATTATTGTTGTTGGTGACGTCAACTCCTGACCCCGGGGTTGAGGCTGTCACATTATTCCCACTATTCCCATAATCAATTCCCACTTCTATTCCATATCTAATTCTCTTCTCACCTCCTATATATACATACACTTATACACAAACTTCTCCACCACTTCACAAATTCTCAAACACAAATTCTCTCTCAAACACTTATCTCTCATTCTCTTTTATTCAATCCCAATGGCACCCAAGAGACAAAGAACTCAAGTAAGCAGCAGCACCACCGATTTTTCAAGTGCGGATGGTTTGAGGCCGAGGTTTTCAAATCTCGAGGCTGAAGTGGAGTATACGAGGCTTCTCTCAAAGCCTATAGCGAAGGAGCGAGGTTTTCTGCCATCGGGGAAAGATGGTAGGGTGTTGGAGATGATTTTGGAGATGGGCTAGGTTTCTTTTTGCGAGGCACCCGCTGCTGTGCCCATGAGTGTTGTTCGAGAGTTCTATGCTAATGCGAAGGCGGAGAAGAATGGCTTCACTGTGATTAGGGGGATGACTGTGGAGTATAGTGCTCAGGTGATAAGGATGGTGATTGATCAGCCCGTGAGAAGGCCCGGTCAGGACACTTGGAACGATAAGACTCCGAAGGACTTTGATTTGGGTTTGATTGTTGCTACTCTGTGTATGCCTGATACTCACTGGAAGTTCAAGAGGGGAACGACTGATTATTCTACGTTCCCTGCTTCGAGCATGAACAGGTTTGCCCGTGCATGGAATACATTTATTTGTGCTATAATCATGCCATCTTCTCATGTGCATGATGTGACTGTGGAGTGTGCACGGCTGTTGTGGGGCATTCTTCAGGGTGATTATGTGGATCTTGGGATGGTGATTTACCAGGGTATTCTGAGCTTTTTTTGGCGGAGTACTACGGGGTCTTGTTAGGGATGAACACGCGCTAATAATTCACGCAAGTATATATGTTCGCAAGTAATATAGAATCTTTTATAGTTCATTCCCACAGAGACTGGCGTTGGTTAACTATGTAATTTATGCACCTATGCAGCGATGATATGTCTAATGCTAAGACTATAACAAATTGGGTTGTTTATACTATGAATTAAACTAATGATTATAACTAAGAGAGTAAAAGGGAGTTGTATATTATCTGAGACAAACATGGGATTCTAACTTCATTAAATACTTCATCCAATAGCCTTATTGTTCTTAACCTTAGCATGTAATGGTGATGACACCAATCAGATAACAAGAAACTGCTAAATGTCTCTAGACTAAACTTTCGTTGCATGAATAAAATACTACCAGACATCCACAAAAAAGATAGAAGCTGAATATATACCAATTATATTGAGACCCTATATGTCTCTAGAATTTGACAACATAAAGATTTAAAGCACAAGTTGTCTATCATGATTACACAGGGCAAGTGTTAGATATATTTGATAATGTCATGGCTAATGTGATTTATATTTAGTTTTCAGATCTTACTTAAACAGGATAAATCAGTACTTACTGGAAGTCAGGACTTAAGGATATCAGTACTTATATTATCAGGAGATAATTATCAGAAGATGGATATCAGAACTTAAGTACTGAAGGACATTCAGTTAAGGAAGGCAGCTGGTTAAAGGAAAGAAGACCGAGACAAACATAAGAAGAGATATGCATGAAGATGGAATTCTATGAGGAATAGAATACTTGGAAGAAAAGATATCTGATTGATATTTTTTAGGAAGCAGAATTATATTCCATATCAATTAGCGATTATCTTGTAACTGTGTAGTATATAAACACAGACATAGGGTTTACACTAAAAGTGTTATCACAATCGAGAAGATTATTCATTGTAACCCTAGCAGCTCTCGTGATATTTGTTCATCACTGAGAGAGAACAGTTCTATACTGTAACAGAGTTTATTATTTCAATAAAGTTTGTTTTCTGTTACTTGAGTTATTGAAGTTCGATTTGATTGTACTATACAGTGTATTCACCCCCCCCCCCTCTATAGTGTGTGTGTAACCTAACAAGTGGTATCAGAGCCTATCTGTTAACGCACAAACAGTTTAAGATCCAAACACAATCATGTCTGAAACAGAAACTCCAACTAAGCCCACCAAAACTGAAGAACCTCCAAAAACACAAATTCAAAGCCGATATGAGACTATCAGAGTTCCCATATTGAGACCATCTGAATATCCCATATGGAAGGTGAGGATGACCATGTTTCTGGAAGTGACAAGTCCAGAATATATTGATAGAATCAAGGAAGGGCCTCACAAACCAACCAAGCTCGTTGTTGTAGTTGCAGGTGAAGCAGCAAAGACTGTATCAAAGGAGAAGAGTGATTACACTTCTGAAGATATCGCATCAATTGCTAAGGATGCTAAGGAGTATGATCTTGAAGATTCAAACCTTAAATTCCTTAGCACTTCCTGAAAGCTGGGATTTGAAGGCAACAACAATAAGAGACAACTATAATCTTGAAGAAACAACTCTTGATGAAATTTATGGGATTCTCAAGACTCATGAACTTGAGATGGAACAAAGAAGCAAGAGGAAAGGAGGAAAGTCAAGGACAGTTGCTCTTAAGGCTAAAGAAGAATACCCCAAGGCAGCTACCTCAAGGAAAGACAAGGGTAAAGCTCTTTTCACAAAGTCTGATACTAAGTCATCAAGTTCTGAAAGTGATGATGACTCAGAATCTGAAAGCTTGCCTGAGATGGATGCTGATGAAGAGATGATGAAGCCGTGTGCTCTTATGGTGAAAGGAATCACAAAAATTGCATACAGGAAGTTCAAGAAGGGAAAGAAGTTTTCCAGGAAAGGTGCAAGTTCTGATTAGAAGAATTTCATAAAATCTGAGGGAAGAGGAGGAAAGTCTGACAGAGGAAATTATACAAATGTCAAATGCTACAACTGTGGTGAGAAATGCCACATATCTCCTGATTGCAAGAAAGTGAAGAGTGACAAAGGCAAGGCTCTTATCATAAAGAAGAAAAGCTTGACAGACACCTCAGATTCTGAAAGTGAGGAGAATTATGCCTTGATGGCAAATGCTAATAAGGCAAGTGCTGAAAGCAGTTCTGAAGCTGCTGAATCAAAGGGAAACAAGAAAAACATCCTAGTTCTGGACAGTGGATGTTCAGGACATATGACTGGAAATAAAGCCCTGCTATCAGACTTTGTGGAGAAGGTTGGCCCAAGTGTTTCTTATGGAGATGGCAATATTGGAAAAACATTGAGATATGGCAATATCAATCTTGGAATTGTCATCATCAAGGAAGTAGCTCTGGTCTCAGGACTTAAACACAATCTGCTGAGTGTCAGTCAAATCTGTGACATAGGTTATCATGTGGATTTCTTTAAAGAACACTGTGAAGTTGTAAGTAAATCTACAGGCAAATTTGTTTTGAAAGGATTTAGGCGTGGTAACATTTATGAAGCCAAGCTTTCAACAAGTACTGATGGTTCTGCAATCTGTCTCATGAGTAGAGCATCAATTGAAGAAAGCTGGAATTGGCACAAGAAACTCTCACATTTAAATTTCAATAATATAAATGAGTTGGTCAAGAAAGATCTTGTGAGAGGACTTCCAAAGTCAGTATTTGCTCCTGATGGCCTTTGTGATTCTTGTCAGAAGGCCAAACAAAGGAAATCTTCATTCAAGAGCAAGACTGAATCATCAATTCTTGAGCCTTATCACCTACTACATGTTGATCTATTTGGTCCAGTAAATGTCATGTCTATTGCAAAGAAGAAATATGCTATGGTCATAGTGGATGAGTTCACCAGATACCCTTGGGTGTATTTCTTGCACATAAAAAGTGAAACTGCATCACTCTTGATTGATCATGTCAAGCAACTGGATAAATTGGTCAAAGACTCAGTAAAGATAATAAGAAGTGATAATGGTACTGAGTTCAAGAATTTGATAATGGAAGAGTTCTGCAAAAACCATGGAATCAAGCAGGAATTCTCTGCTCCTGGAACTCCACAGCAAAATGAAGTTGTTGAAAGAAGGAACATAACTCTTATTGAAGCTGCACGTACAATGCTTGATGAAGAAAAGCTTCCAACCTATTTCTGGGCTGAAGCTGTGCAAACTGCTTGTTTTACTCAGAATGCAACAGTAATTAACAAGCATAGAAAGACACCATATGAGATGGTGAAGAAAAAGAAGCCAAATCTGAAGTATTTTCACGTATTTGGATGCAAGTGTTTTGTTCTTAAGACTCATCCTGAACAACTATCCAAATTTGATTTAAAAGCTGATGAAGGAATCTTTGTTGGGTATCCACTTTCCACAAAGGCCTTTAGGGTCTATAACTTAAGAACAAGAGTGTTCATGGAATCTATCAATGTCTCCTTTGATGATAAGAAGGTTACTGGGCTTGAAGACTTCAATGATCATGAGCAGCTGAGATTTGAAAATGAAGACTTAAATTCTGATACTGAAAATCCTGACAATCTAAATTCTGATACTGCAAACTCTGATGGATTAAACTCTGATGTTATTGAAATTGTGGTAACTACGCCAAAGGAAGATGCACCTATGCAGGGGGAGCATACTCAAGATATTACCACATCTCAAGAAGCATCTGAACATACATCTGGCTCTTCAAGTTCTGATTCATCAAGTTCTGATTCGTCTAGTTCTGATAAGCCAAGTTCTGATAGTTCTGAAAATCTAAATTCTGAAGAATCCAACTCAGAGAGCATAGTTTCAGGGGGAGCATCAGAAAATGAAAATGAAGACAGCATGGATCATGGGGGAGCATCCAGTTCTAGAGAGAACCTTCCATCTACAAGGAAGTGGACTAAATCACATACACCTGATTTGATAATTTGAAATCCTGATGCAGGTGTCAGAACTAGAACAGCTACTTCAAGTGAATGTCTTTACAATTCTTTTCTTTCTCAGACTGAGCCAAAGAAAGTGGAAGAAGCTCTTCAAGATGCTGATTGGGTACAAGCAATGCAGGAAGAGTTAAATGAATTTGAAAGAAACAAAGTCTGGACCCTAGTACCAAGACCAAAGAACAGATCTGTTGTAGATGCAAAGTGGGTATTCAGAAACAAAACTGATAGTGATGGCATAATTACAAGGAATAACGCAAGGCTGGTTGCAAAAGGATATTCTCAACAGGGTGGAATTGATTATGATGAAACATTTGCACCAGTTGCTAGATTGGAAGCCATAAGGATATTTTTGGCTTATGCTGCTCACAAAAATTTTACTGTTTTTCAAATGGATGTGAAAAGTGCTTTTCTCAATGGACAATTGGAGGAAAAAGTATATGTTGAACAACCTCCAGGCTTTGTAGACTCCAAACATCCAGATTATGTCTACAGGCTTGATAAAGCACTATATGGACTTAAGCAAGCTCCAAGAGCATGGTATGAGACTTTAGCTCAGTTTCTTCTGGAAAGTGGATTTAATAGAGGAACTATAGACAAAACACTGTTCTACCTCAACCATGGAAAGGAGTTACTTCTGGTCCAGATTTACGTTGATGATATCATTTTTGGTTCTACAAATGACAGAGTTTGTAAGAAGTTTGCCAAACTGATGCAGTCAAGATATCAAATGAGTATGATGGGGGAACTTAGCTATTTTCTGGGTCTACAAGTCAAGCAGAATGAAGAAGGCACTTTTATTTGTCAAACTAAGTACACCAGAAATTTGCTGAAGAAATTTGGAATGCAAGATTGTTCAAGTGCATCCACTCCCATGGCCACTGCAACAAAACTGGATAAGGATACTGGTAAATCAGTAGATATTACTGATTACAGAGGTATGATTGGCTCTCTACTCCATCTAACTGCTAGTAGACCTGATATCATGTATGCTACTTGTCTTTGTGCAAGATTTCAAGCAGATCCTAGAGAACCTCACTTAACAGATGTGAAAAGAATTTTCAAGTATCTTAAGGGAACAGCTGATCTGGGATTGTGGTATTTCAGAGAATCAGATTTTAAACTAATAGGTTACTCAGATGCAGATTTTGTAGATTGCAAAATTGACAGGAAAAGCACAAGTGGAAGCTGCCAATTTCTTGGAGGCAGATTGGTTTCTTGGTTTAGCAAGAAACAAAAGTCAATTTCCACATCAACTGCAGAAGCAGAGTACATTACTGCAGGAAGCTGTTGTGCACAGATTCTTTGGATGAAGAATCAGTTACTGGATTATGGGTTAACATATTTTAAAATCCCTATTTACTGTGATAATCAAAGTGCTATTGCTATGACAGGTAATCCAGTTCAACACTCAATGACAAAGCACATCAGCATTAGGTACCACTTCATAAGGGACCATGTGGATGAAGGTACAGTGGAATTGCACTTTGTTCCAACAGATCAACAACTAGCAGATATCTTCACAAAACCACTGTGTGAAGCTACTTTTACAAGATTGGTAAATGAACTTGGAATGGTTTCAGGTTCTTTCTCTAAGTCTGCTTAGTTTTGTTCTGATGCATCAGACTTTATGTTCAGTATTTACAGAAATTACTCTCTTTGTGTATTCTGTGCTTAATTGAAAATTGCTCAAGTACTGACTGTTGTCTGATGTGACTTTCTAAACTCTGATAGTGATATGACTGTTTATATAACTATTCAATCCTATGAAAATACCTGTGCTAGATGCTGACCTAGTAGTCTTCAATAAACTAGGGATCCCATGTTAGAAGTAATTATTTCTGTGGAAATCTATTGACACAAGCAAATTCTGATATTGAGCTTAGTTTAGTTTACTTTGTCTATCTTATTACTAAGTCACAAACTAGAATAATGCTTCTCATCTGTTAAGTTCTGATGCTAGTAAATCTGTTGAATGTACTAAGTGCTGATAAACCTCACTTATCAAAAGAAAAAGAAAAAGAATCAAGGAATTAAAATCAAGTACTCCTTTGAGATCTAGAGTAAAAATGTGGAAGGGACGACCCAAGTGCATTGCTGGTATTAAGTAATATGCATTAGAAAAGCAAATACATATTTTTCTTGGTGACTTTTCACACTCTATGATTACTGGAGAAATACTCTGATAATAGCATAAATTCTGATAAGCAGTCGTGACTCACTTACACTGAGAAGCCACTGTAAAATGGAATTTAAAAAGATGCACAAAATAGTTGAGGTGGACTCAAGCATGAACTCATTCAATAGTAGGCTTCAGAATAATGACAGGTTTTCAGTAATGTTTTAGTTATGCCTTATTTCTGAGATGTACTGAAGTGAATCAGACTTTACTCTTTGTCTGATATTTAGCTTAATGCACACACTAACACTCCATATGAATGATGAAAATAACTGTGGTGATCTATGTTGTTTTAAGATGAACAGTTTATGTGTCAGATTGCATAAATTCTGAGGACAAGTTCTGATTGAACGTTCTAATGATTAAGTTCTGAAGAATCGATTTTAGAATTTGTGTGGAGAATTACAAAGATAGGCATTCATTTTTCGAATTAAAAAATCATGTTCTGATAAATGTTAAGTTCTGATATAAGTCTAAGTTCTGATATTAAATTATGATCCTTTACTTGACTTATTTGTGGATAAAATCTAAAAACAGTCTCTTTTTCAATCAGAATATGTTGGGGCGGAATATTAACAGTCAATATATTTAGGGATAGTGGTACACGTACATGCCAGTAATTTTTACTTGTTTCTTGTGCGCATTAAACCCTGTTTTACCTTTCCAATGACTGTTTTTCTTCTTCCAAGTCTAGGGAGACAAGGTAGAATTATTTCTACCTGTAAGCATTAAATTTCCTTGCGTCTCCTGGCATTCTCTTGCCTATATAAATAAACACTTCACAACAGCCTACACATCATTTCTTTTCTCACATACTCATCTTCATTTTCTTCATACCAACAAAACCATGGTCAACTACAACATGTTTTTGAACTATGAAACCTTCAATATGGAGCTGAGCTGTGAAGCCTGGCAGCAGGAATGGCACGTAACTGCCATTCCTGATGAGATTTGGGACTCGGTTCCCCAGGAGGTTCTCACCCACCTCCTGTTCTTTTACATGGACTACCATCACCATCTGGAGCGATTGGAGGAAGAAAGGCTGGAAGCTCTCCGCCAGCAAGAGCGAATCATCAGACTCGCTATTCTTTTTGTAGAGAGTAGGAAGAAGAAATAACTTATTTTCTTCTTCCTATTTTTCTTCATCGTCAGCCTTGCCCTGCTTCTTGAGCTAGGAAAAAGGATGTTGATGTTAGGTTTAGAAGCTTAGGACAATCTTGTAATGCTCTGATGTAATTTAAGTTTCATGAATGTATTCTCTTAATATATTAATGAAATTTCTACTTTTTGCAAGTTTTTGTCTCTAAGATGTTTGTAATTTAAATGCACTAATAAATCCTGATATATCCATGTTCTGATGACCATTTCATTTTTGATTTAAATTAATTTCTGATCTTAAAATATCAGTACTTATTTACTTGATTTATTTTGGTCATTCTCATACTTGAATTTTTCTCAGAATATTGGTGTTGCAGTGAAAAATAATTGAATAAGTGGGAATAGTTTAAATTTTGAATTAAAAGTGATTTACCTCAATTAATGGAATTACTGGGTAAGTGGAATGGTTTTTCCTTGAAAAATTGCAAGTGGGTAAGTAATGATTACTATTTTCCCGTGCCCATTAACTATTCATTATTGCTGCATGTCTGACTGGTGTCCAACGGTTATATTTTTTTTTACCAAGTATAAGTAGGAGAGAGAGAAGATTATACAATCCTTTATTTAATTTTCAAATTTATCTCTCTTTCTTTGCTTTTACTCTCTTTCATCTCCTGACGTTGGTTTTTCATACAGACATTTTATCGAACACCTAACAGGCACTCTTAAATTTCAATTATTCTCATGGCACCTAAGGATTTGATCATTGATGGAGCTAAGTTCGTTCCAAATAACTATGCTGCAATTCTCAATCATGATGAAGCTCCGTCTGAGTTGCATTTTGTGCAAGATCTTCTTGCACACAGTCAAATTGGGTATACACTGACTCAGCCTTCCGTCTTTTCAAGCCAACAAGTTCTCACGTTTTGGCGGACTGGGCATTTTGATAATGGTGGTGCAACTGGTACTCCCAGTATTGTTTTTGAAGTGGATGATATTGAACATGTGGTAACTCCTGGTACAATTCGCAAGGCCCTACATTTACCAGAAGGCTGTACTTTTTCAACCCCGGAGGAATCAGCTCTACAAGAGTTAATGGCCAGTTTGGGGTATGAGCAGAGTTTGGCTAAGCTTGGACAGTTGAAACGGGGTTATATCAGAAAGGAATGAAGCTTCTTATTCGACTACATCACTAAAGCCTTCGGGAATAAGTGTTCCAACTTTGATGCCATTCCTATAATGAGTCAGCACATCGGGTATGCTATCATTAACCAAACTCATTTTGATTTTGCAAATGTTGTGATAGGTTTTATTGGGATTAGGATGACAGAAGATAGGAATGTTGTCTACTTTGCTAGATTTTGTAAGCTTATATATAATTTTTGTTGTGCTGATGAACCCCAACCTACCACTTACTTAACTCCACCTTTCAAAATTGCAAAACGAGCCTTTAATGATTTGGTAAATGCTGACCTTAAGAAAAAGGTGGTTAGACCTTTACAGATTCCTCAGTTTGTAAAACAGATCTTGGTAAATGCTGATCCTCAAACCTATAGATCTGTTTATCCTGATGTCCAACCCACCACCACATCCCAAACACCACATCAACCATCAGAACATACCACTCATACATCAATTCCTCAACCCTCTCTCAGAACTTATCTCAAAACTTATCTCACACCTTCACAGACAGCTCAACCTTCATCCTCAGCACCTACTGTGAAGCCTGCATCTTCCAAGCCTAAGAGGACAAAGACTATTCCTCAAACACCTCAGAAGAGAAGGAGGATTATTTTGAGAGATAAGTCTGATAGTGAGGAACAGGTTTCTACATCAGAACCTGTTGTCAAAGAAGCTGAGAAAGTTTCTTCTCAGAAGGATTCTGGAATTGGGGGCTCTAAGCTTCTCAAAAGGCTTAGAAGAATGACTTCTGCTGAAACTCCCAAGGAATCCCCACCTTCAAAGAGATACAAGAAACAGAGAGCTAAAAGGCCAGTTTCAGATGATGAGGAAACATCAGCTAAGGAAGGAGATCGGGAATCTCTGATCTCACAAGAACTGAAATCTGCTGAAGCCACTGCTTCTCCATTGACTCCAACTCATGAAGCTACTACTGAAATGGCAAACACACCATCTGTGTCTCCTGTTCAAAAGACTGTATCTTCTGTTGATCCAGGCACAAGTGCTGAAATTGATATTCAGAACCTGGTTGTGCCTGAGGTACTTTACTTAGAAGCTCCAACAGCAATTAATCCATCAACAACACATGTTACTGATGCTGCTCAAACTCCAGAACTATCTACTACACCTTCTCTGCATATAGATGTTAATGATCAGAATATAGGTGAGCATCAGGATATGGCTGTTGATCAGAACTTGGAACCAGATCAGCACTTAGAGGATGATGTTGAAGCCTCAATTGCTTCTCATACTGTTGTTTTATCAGAAGATGCTGATTCTGTAAGTTCTGATGCTGCAAATGTTGATGACACTGGTGATGATGCTCCAACTGCAGATGCTGATATAGCAGGTCCTTCAGGACATGCACCTCAACAAACTGTTCTTAAATCTGAACTAGTTAAGAAGTTTGTTACCAGAGAAGCACCAGTGCCTTGGAGTGAAACTCCTGCAGAACAGGATTGGACTAAGGAATGGAACTCAGTTACATGTGTTCCATCTGCAAAGACTCTTGCTGAGCACTTGACCAAAGCTGATGAGATGTTAATTAATGATGATTTCAAAACACAGCTTCGAGTCACTGCATTGAGTACTAAACATCTTCAAAGTCTCCATTCAACTACTCATGCAGAGTTACATAAAATTCAGGAAGAATTAATCAAGCAAGACCAAGTTTAGAAAATTGACAATAAAATTTTTTTCCAACCTACCTTTGACAGAGTTGCTTATATTGAGAAGACCTAAGAGAATCAACAATCTCAGATTGATGATATTTTGAAAAATCAAGCTTCTCAGCAATCTCAACTTGATGAAATCCAGGCCTCAATGGAACTGCTTGTCTCTCTTCTCTTACCTGCTGATGCCAAAAAGGGGGAGAAAGTAATTAAGTCCAAATGCAAAACTGATAAAACACTGAAGGGGAAGGATGATGAAAAAGATGACAAGGGAAACCCTGGAATGGGTGGAGGTCATAGTCGAGGTAGAGGTTTCTCATCAAGAAAAGCTGAAATCACAAGTCATAAGACAAGTTCTGATGCTGGAAAAGGAATTACTTCTGCTACTGGTAAAAGGATAATGAAAGGCATATGTCATAGCCTACTCGTGTATTCGAGTATTTAACTCAACTCAAATAAGAATGTAATAAGTAAATAGTGGATCAATCATCAGAGAGATCTCACAAAGTAACATCTGTCAAAGAATAAAGAAACATTGTTCATCTGCAGACTTGAAGATTCACTGGAAGAAGTTCAAGAATTTGATCATGCCTCAGTGATATAAATCAAGATCGTGGATTTAATCAAATGACAGAGATCTCGTCAAGGTATCATTTATTACAAGGATTCAATCAGAACATCAAAGTCAAGACATGAAGAAACGTCAAGAAAGTTAGTCACTCATGAACCAGACAGTACATCGAGTGTCAGCATTGAAGTGGCGGAATTGATTCATAAGTCTCAGTGACTTTCAGAAGATTGTCAGAAGAATGGATGCTGCTCAGGGTTAGTATTAATTCTCTATTAATTAATTAAGTCATATAATTTAATTAAGAAAATAAATTATATCTGCAAGGATTAATTTATTGATTAATTGAATTAAATTGATTAATTAATTTAGAATTAATATTAAGGTTTTTCAGAATTTTAATTGATTAAAATCTGTTTTAATTCTAAAAAGACAACTGATTGTACTAGTATGACAATTGGTATGACAATTGATTGTCATACCGAAAGTCATGCTAATTAAGTTGATTGTCTTGATAGAATTATTATTTAGATTAAAATCACTTATTAATTCAGTAAGACAATTTCATTTGAACTAATATGACAATCGGTATGACAATCAATAGTCATACCGAAAGTCTTGCTAGTTCATTTTAATTGTCTTGCTAGCTCTAAAAGATTGTCACACCGAAAGTATTATTGGACAAATGATTGTCATACCAGTTCATTTTGATCTCGGCTGTGTTGATTAAATAGAAGCAGAAGAATCCAATTTACAAAAAACATACAGAGAGCAATCAAACAGAAGCCAAGAACAAAAAGAGAACAAGCAGCCAAATATTTCATCTTATCTGCTAATTCAAGATTACAATTTCTAGCTTGTAAAGTTAAATCCAATCAACTAGAAATCACTCTCTTGTTCTTGTGTATCAATCTAGCGGATTAAAATCCCTAGAACTTAATCTCAAATCGCATTTAGCATTTGATCTTTTAATTACAAAAATAGAAAAAGTTCATGTCGAATTTATTCTAGATTTTTAATAATTGATTTGAGATTAATCCCTTGTAACCGATACCGTAGTTGTAACACCTTTCAAGTTTAATAAAAGTTTTATTTAACTTGAATTTTGTTTCACAATTTTATTCCGCATTTTATTCGACTAAACGGTATTGTTTGCATTCAACCCCCCTTCTACAAACAAATTGGGACCTAACAATTGGTATCAGAGCCTTCTGATTAACGTACAAATCTAGATCCTAGACTTTTGTGTTTCTTTCACTTCTTGAATTTTTTATTCCCTAAAAAAAATTTCATAATGACTACACAAAAAGTTGGAACCGTTAAAATTCCACTTTTCGATAAAGAAAATTATGTTATGTGGAAGAAGAAGATGCTACTGTTTTTACAGGTTGCTAATCCCAAATATTTGCAAGTGTTGAAGAAGGGTCCAAAAATTCCTATGGTTATGGAACCAGAGGTAATAGAAAATGATGTGGTGATCACCAAAGCGAGAACTTATGTGAAGGATCCTGAGGACTTCTCTCCTGCTGAAATAGAAGAAGCTTCCCTGGATGCTAGCCTTCAATTAATCTTAGTAGATTCCCTTAATCCCCTGATGAATAGACATGTGATGAATTGTAAAGATTCCAAACATATCTGGGAAACTATTGAGATTATTAATGAAGGCACAGAGGAAGTTAGGGAGAACAAACTAGAAATCCTAACCTCTGAGTATGAATACTTTAAATCCAATCCAGGAGAAGGAATCACTGAAGTGTTTGAGAGGTACAATGCATTGATCAACAACCTGAACATTAATGGTAAATACTATTCCATCAGGGAGGTCAACAAAAAGTTCCTTTTAACACTGCCAACTCATCTCGAACATAGAATCACTGCCATAAGAGAAGCAAGAGATCTGAGTGAGATTTCTTTGGAAAGGCTCTATGGTGTGTTAAAGACTTATGAGTTGGAGCAGATTCAGCAGAAGGAAGTTTACGGGAAAGGAAGAGTGGTCAGCACGTCTACTGCTCTAGTAGCTGATGAACAACAACAACAACCACAATATCAACAACAATCTCAATAGTCAGAAAGAATGGTACAGTCTTCCAAGGTTGAAGATAATGTGATAGTAGCAGAATTTGATTCTCCTACTACAAATCAATCAGGAGATGATTATTATTCCTTGGAAGAACTGGAGCAATTGGAGGATGAGTCAATGGCCCTGATTGTCAAGAGATTCTCAAATGTCAGATTCAAAAGGAATCCCAAGTTCAAGTACAAGTCCAACTACAACAGATTCCAGAAAGGTGGATCTTCATCCTCTAACACCAGCAGTGGTGGGTATAAAACAGGGATGGTTGATCGAAGCACCATTCGATGCTTCAACTGTAATGAGTTGGGATACTTTGCCACAGAATGCAGGAAGCCAAAACAAGCTAGGAAGAACTCTTACGATTCTAATCAGAAGAGTAAATCTGAAAGGGCGTACCTGGCAAAGGGAAGAAGCTGGGATGATACTGACAGTGAAGATGAAGAAGTTGGGAATCTTGCTCTCATGGCTAGTAATGCAAGCACCTCATCGTCAAGAAAAGAGGTAAAACTTTCTGATGCTGAAATGGTTTATCATCTAAGAGGTAACTTAGATTGTGCTCGTCGTGATAATGAATTGTTAAATCAACAAATCAAAGACCTTGAGAAAGAGGTCAATGAATTAAGACTTGTGCACATTAATCAAGATAAACTTAAAGAACAAGTATCTTTTCTAGAGAATAGAGTTGACTGTTATAGACAACTCGAAACTATTCTCAAAGATAAGATCACCGGTCTTGAGGCTAAGGTTAAAGCTTACTTTAATTCTTGTTCGAAGTCCAAAGAGTTTTACAATAAGCAAGCTGTTAATCAAACACATGGAATAGGTTATGATTACAATGCTGCTATTGGAAAATTAGGCATAAACTCCCCTCCTCATGTATGTGCTAAAGGCAGGGAAGTACCACATGTGCTTAAGGGTGTTGATGAACCTCTCTATAAAGAATCAATTGCTGAACCATTTGATGAGACCTCTTTTATTATTCAAGAAGAAATTCGTGCTGAAGATAATGCTAATGGGAAAGCTATCTCCAAGTCAAGTGTGTCAAAAGTTCCAGTCAAGGTTGTGAAAGCAACTGAGACTAACTCAGACACACATGAGTTGGATAACACAAATGCCATGTCTACCATGCATAAGTTGCCTATTGTTAATCCTTCTCATAAAGCATGTGGTGTTCCTGATTGTATGTCTTATGCTTTTAATCTGTTGTTTGCTTATTTTAATGGTAAGCATGTTTCTAATGATAAGACTACTCCTCGTCAGCATGTGAATAATAGAAAGCATGATAGGTCTAAGACTGCTAGTCCTCCTAAAGCTAGAAAGGAGACATTTGTGCCTAAGCCTAAACAGAAATTTGATAAGGCTGTTTTAAAGGTCAAATGTTCAGTCATTGAGAATGTTGAGAATAGTGAAATTAAGAATGTTGTTTTGCCTGATAAAGGCCAATTTTACAAGTATGCCGGACCCAGCCAAGCTTGGGTTCCGAAGAAGTTCTAATCCATTTGTATTGCAGGGCATTAAACAGGTACAACCGGTAGTGTGGATTCTTGACAGCGGATCGTCAAGACATATGACCGGAGATAGAGCCCTGCTATCAAATGTGGTTGAGAAAGCTGGCCCAGTGGTTACCTTTGGAGATAACAGCAAAGGTTTAACGGAGGGATATGGCTGTTTGCAAGCTGGAAATGTTATCATTGAAAATGTATATGTTGTGCAAGGACTTGAACACAATCTGCTTAGCATTAGTCAGTTCTGTGACAACGGCTACAATGTTTTATTCGACAAGCTGAAGTGTCAGATTCTGCACAAGAAAAGTGAAAAACCCTCCTTAATGGGAATCCGGAAAGGAAATCTGTTCGTAGCTGACATGAACTCTGGAAGCAATCTTGAAGTCATTTGTTTCTATGCAAAGGCATCGTCAGATGAGAGTTGGCTATGGCACAAGAGACTTTCCCATCTCAATTTCAAAACAATGAATTCTCTTGTCAAAAGAGAATTGGTAAGAGGTCTGCCTCAGCTGGAATTCTCTCCAGAAGGACTATGTTAGGCTTGCCAGAAAGGAAAGTCAAAGAAAGCAAGTCACAAAGGCACTGACACATCTTCCATAACTGGTGTTCTGCAATTATTGCACATGGATTTATTTGGTCCAGTTAATATCCTTTCTATGTCAAAGAAGTGTTACTGTCTTGTGATAGTTGATGACTATTCCAAGTATACGTGGGTTTTATTTCTTCACTCTAAGGATGAAACACCACAAGTTGTGATTGATCATATCAAGATGATTGAGTTAGATTCTAACGTCCCTGTTAGAGCAATAAGGTCAGATAATGGGACAGAATTCAAGAATACACTTCTCAATGGATTCTGTACAGACAAAGGGATTACCAGACAATTTTCAGCTCCTAGAACCCCTCAGCAAAATGGAGTGGTAGAAAGGAAGAATCGTACATTGATTGAAGCTGCAAGAACGATGTTAAATGAATCAGGTCTTCCAATGTACTTTTGGGCTGAAGCTGTCAATACTGCATGTTATACTCAGAATCGAACTCTAATCAACAAAGACTTCATGAAAACTCCTTATGAGATTTTGAATGAACAGAAACCTTCTATCAAATACTTTCATGTATTTGGTGCCAGATGCTTCGTGCTCAAGGATGGAGATGACCGTCGTGGTAAGTTCGAGGTAAAGGCATATGAGGGTATTTTTGTTGGATATGGAAGAAGATCATATAGAGTGTATATCATTGATCAACACAAAGTAACTGAAAGTGTCAATGTTACATTTGATGACACTAAACTCCCTAGTATCCAAACTGAAGATCCTTCTGAGAAACTGAAGTTTGATGATACGTCAGATTCAGAATCAGAACATGGTCAAGAACCTGAGGTTGTTGCTGGTGAAGAACCTGTTAATCCTGATGATACTCAAGGTAATAGTGATGGAAACTTTGGCAACAATGGAGATACCACTGCTACTGACGGAGAATCTTCAAGTCAACATGGCAACAACTCAGGGGGAGATGCTGAAGGATCATCTAGTAGGACACAACATCACAATGAATTTCAAGGCGAATCATCAAGATCACATCTTCCAAGACAGACAGTCTGGAATAAAGCTCACCCTTTTGAGTTGATTATTGGTGATCCAGATGTTGGAGT